>NC_073695.1:126126258-126256275 GCF_029784165.1 Wyeomyia smithii | reverse complement strand
AAAACAAAAAAAAAAAACACTTCATATTTGCTTTATGACAACGATAAAGTTTCAAACTAATTTTTATAAATAACTGTCGCTAAAACATGACACAATCGTGAGAGGGAGACCTTCGCAGTATGTAATTGCATCATTAACAGTTTCGAACACCCGGTTTTAAATAGCATTGATTGTGAAATATTTTTGAAGTAAGTTGTGCTAATAATGCAATGAATTATAAAAAATAATTCCTAATTTTGAAAGTTTTGATCCCGAGCATCGCCGGGAACGTTCAACTAGTATATATATATATATATATATATATATATATATATATATATATATATATATATATATATATATATATATATATATATATATATATATATATATATATATATATATATATATATATATATATATATATATATATATATATATATATATATATATATATATATATATATATATATATATATATATATATATATATATATATATATATATATATATATATATATATTATATATATATATATATATATATATATATATATAAATATATATATATATATATATAAATATATATATATACATATATATATATATATATATATATATATATATATATATATATATATATATAATATATATATATATATATATATATATATATATATATATATATATATATATATATATATAATATATATATATATATATATATATATATATATATATATATATATATATATATATATATATATAAATATATATATATATAAATATATATATATATATAAATATATATATATATATATATATATATATATATATATATATATATATATATATATATATATATATATATATTTATATATATAATATATATATATATATATATATATATATATATATATATATATATATATATATATATATATATATATATATATATATATATATATATATATATATATATATATATATATATATATATATAATATATATATATATATATATATATATATATATATATATATATATATATATATATATATATATATATTTGGCAGAGCTGTATGCCACCACGGGTCGGTATTTGGCGATTACCGTAGGCCACGGAAGTGCTAACTGCAAGAACGCAGTCCCGGAACATCAGCGGGAGCTAGCCTTGGTTGTGGTGAGACTCAGGCATTGGGCCGCCGAATTCTCACAAAAGCCACATTATCCGGAAGCAGCTCTGACGGAGCGAATAGTGCCGCTCCCACCACCCAAATGCACTAATTCGCCCATTGGGATTGATGCCAGTAAGTTCCCAATTACGGTAACTGGTCGCAACGCCATATGATAAGAGTCGGATTTCGTTTTCGTACCACGATTCTGGGCTGGCACCTGCGCCGAGCTCCCTTAGTAAGGTCGTGTGACAACGGCTTGAAACGGCGAGACAACAACCGGTGCAGGGGTCTCCGTCCCGTAAAACCTGGCAGGCCTTCCAGTACGTTCCAAATTCATTGCCCGGTGGGAACCGGGCAGGAGTGGGATCAGATGTCCTTTCCTGACTTGCGCCGGTCGGGGGTGTCATAGTTGCTCATAAGGCGCTATGGCAGCCGCCCCTAGCCATGGCCTCACTGCTTCGGCATAGACTACCATGGGACCAGATAGGCGACCACTCCAGTATGGATAAGGATAGCGGCTGGAAGGGGGACCCACTTAACAAAAATGAACAATGAAAATAATGAAGATCAACAATTGGGCGCAGATGGGTTGAAAAACCCGTTTGCACGAGGAGGCATCCAGAGGTCTCCGCCGAGAAAGGCGGAGATGGATGCAGTAAAGGACGCCTGCGAAGACGGCAAAGGCAGTACGCCTACCAGATCGACGCAAGACGGCTGGTCCACTGTTGATAAAGGCGGTCGGAAGACAGCGAGACACGCTACCGAAGGTAGTAGCGCTGTCGGAGCAGCTCGATGCCATAATCGAGTTTGCGAAAAGTCGCACCAACACGACGAAGTACCTGAAGCAGGCTCTCTACATGCTTCGGTCCTCCGTCGATGCTGCGAAGAAGGAGCACGCCGAGCTCAAGGCAAGAGCGGTGGCTGCAGAGAAGAATGCAACGGAGGTGACCGGAAGGGCGACGAAGTCGGTCCAAACGGACACCTGCACGTTTGCAGCGGTTTGCGCCTCCGGGTCAGCCGCAAAAAGAGCAAGGCAGTCTCCGGGGGAAGCCCCCGAGAACAGCAAGAAACGGTTGGTTGTGCTAAGCCCACGAGATAGCACACCAACGGCCTCCAAGTCCGCCGAAAAGTCTGCCGAAGTGGCAGCTACGGGAAACCCTTGGGTTACCGTGGGAGGAAGGAAGCGCCAAAATGACAGCAAGCGCAACGACGAGAAGGCGACAAATCGTCCAAAAATGGGAAAGAAGGCGCGAAGCAGGGGCGACGCCCTCATACTCAAGACGGATGGGTCCAAGTACTCCGAAGTCTTGAAGAAAATGAGAGGCGAAACCCAGCTCAAGGATCTGGGAGCGGATGTGCGGACCATCCGTCGTTCTCGCACCGGCGAGATGATCCTTGAGCTCCGTAAGGATGCTAAAAACAAGGGCGCTGCCTACAAGACGGTAGCCGAACAGGTCCTCGGGAAGGATGTGCAAATTCGGGCACTCACCTCAGAGGTGACTCTCCAGCTCAAAAACCTGGATGAAATCACCGAGAGGTGCGATATTGCACAGGCCCTCAAGGAGAAGTGCGGAGTGGAAGTAGCCACTGAGGTAATTCGCCTCCGAAAGGGTCCAGCGGGGACCCAGGTGGCCACTTTCCGGCTTGCATCGGCCGATGCAACTCTGGCCCTGAAGACAGCCAAACTTAAGGTTGGCTGGTCAGTATGTCCCCTGAGCATACTCCAGCAGCCGGACGTTTGCTTCAGGTGTTTCGAGGGAGGACACAAGTCCTGGACCTGCAAGGGGCCCGTTAGGAGCCAGTTATGTAGGCGTTGTGGTGGTGCTGGCCATAAAGCTAAAGACTGCGGGGAGCCTCCCAAGTGCTTGGTATGTACTGGAAACGGGACGCCAAGCACTTTATGGGAGGCCCACGGTGCCCAGCCGGTAAGGCGGCCACGAAACCACGGGCGTGAGGGTGACACAATTGAACCTGAACCATTGCTATGCGGCACAGCAGCTGCTATACCAAGCAGCGTCTGAGTCGCGGTCGGACATCGCAATCGTATCGGACCCCTACTGCATTCCTCCCGGAAACGGTAATTGGGTTGCAGATAAGTCCAGTACGGCGGCCATATGCACGACCAGCAAGTTCCCGGTTCAGGAGGTTGTGTCAACCTCAAATGAAGGATACGCGGTTGCCAAGGTGGACGGAGTGTTCTACTGCAGTTGTTATGCTCCGCCGCGTTGGTCTATCGAAAGGTTCACCCAGATGGTCGATTTGTTATCTATGGAGCTGACGGGACTAACACCCTTAGTAGTGGCGGGCGACTTCAACGCTTGGGCTGTTGAGTGGGGAAGCCGCCGCACGAACCGGAGGGGTCAGATCTTGTTGGAAGCTTAGGCAAAGCTCAACCTAGATCTGGCCAACGTTGGAACCAAGTGTACATTCAGCAGAAATGTTGCGGAGTCGATCATCGACGTGACGTTCTCCAGCCCAGGACTGATCGTGAACTGGAGGGTAGACGATGGCTACACCTATAGTGACCACCAGTCGGTCTGCTATAGCGTAGTCCAGAACGTGAGGCGGCAGGCGACGGGTAGAGCCAATACTCCGACCGTCCGCGGGTGGAAGACATCGCATTTCGATGCCGAGGTATTTGCAGAAGCAATGAGAAGAGAGCGCGAGGGGGGCAGTTGGCTCCGCCCGAGTGCTGACCAATTAGTTGCCACATTATCGCGGGCGTGCGACGCCACCATGCCTAGGACCCGCCAACCTAAGAATGGTAAGTCACCGGTATACTGGTGGACCGACGCGATAGCGGACCTCCGTAGCGCGTGCCTCCGTGCAAGACGGATGTTGCAACGTGCACGTACCGATGCACAGAGGGTAGAGCGCCGTGTAGTATTCGGATCTGCAAGATCGGCGCTTAAAAGTGCGATAAAGGCGAGCAAAAGGGCCTGCTTCGATAGGCTATGCGCGAGTGCCAATACGAATCCGTGGGGCAACGCCTACAGAGTCGTAATGGCGAAGACCAAAGGCGTGTTGGCGCCTGCAGAGCGATCACCAGCGATGCTGGAACGTATCATCGAGGGACTCTTTCCACGACACGAGCCAAATCCTTGGCCTCCGGTTGCTGAGTCTCACGTCCGACGTTCCAGTATCTCAGACACGGACCAGGGATGGTCGGCCAACCTGCCGGGCATCCAATCCGTGAGAGACGGCAGCCGTGCAGAGGTTGTGGAGGAGACCCTTACCTCATGAGGAACTCATCGTGATCGCCAACTCCCTAAAGGTGAGCAAGGCACCGGGACCGGATGGAATCCCGAACTTGGCCATCAGGACGGTCATGAAAGTGGCCCCCGATCTATTTCGAGCAGTCATGCAGAAGTGCCTGGATGACTGCCTCTTTCCGGACAGGTGGAAGCGACAGAGATTGGTGCTGTTGCCGAAGGCTGGGAAACCGCCAGGGGACCCATCGGCATACAGACCTATCTGTCTGCTGGACACTACGGGTAAGGTGCTTGAGAGGATTATCCTCAACAGACTGGTGAAGTACACAGAGGGTGTAAACGGTCTGGAAAGTAACCAGTTCGGCTTCCGGAAAGGTAGATCCACGCTGGATGCTATTCTCTCTGTCACCAAGAGGGCAGAGGTAGCACTCCAGCGTAAGAGTTGGGGCATTCGCTATTGCGCAATCGTCACGCTTGACGTGAAGAATGCATTCAATAGCGCCAGTTGGGACTCCATAGCGCTCGCGCTTAGGAGCATCCACGTACCGGTGTCGTTGTACAAGATTTTGGAAAATTATTTCCAGAATCGGGTACTAGTTTACAACACGGAGGAGGGTCAGAAGTGCGTCCCAATCACCGCAGGGGTACCGCAAGGTTCCATCCTGGGCCCGGTGTTGTGGAATGTCATGTATGACGGGGTGTTGAAACTAAAGTTCCCTGTAGGGGTTGTGATCGTCGGTTTCGCAGACGACATCACGCTAGAGGTCTACGGCGAGTCGATCGAAGAGGTCGAGTTGACGGCCGCGCACTGCATACGCAAGGTCGAAGACTGGATGCACTCTAGGAAACTGGAGTTAGCGCACCATAAAACGGAGGTTACGGTTGTGAACAACCGCAAATTAGAGCAACAGGCGGTGGTCAGAGTCGGTGACTGCACCATTACCTCAAGGCGTTCCTTGAAGCTCTTGGGGGTTATGGTTGACGATAAGCTCACATTTAAGAGTCACGTCGACTATGCCTGTAAGAGGGCTTCAACGGCCGCTGCAGGACTATCTCGAATGATGTCCAATAGCTCAGCGGTATATGGCAGCAAGCGTAAACTTCTTGCCAGCGTGGTTTCGTCCATACTTAGGTATGGTGGGCCAGCGTGGTCCAAAGCGTTAGGTACCAACAGTCATCGTCGAAAACTGGAAAGTACCTACAGGCTCATGTGCCTGAGGGTTGTGAGCGCGTACCGTACAGTGTCATACGACGCAATCTGCGTCCTGTCCGGCATGATGCCTATCAGCATAGCCATTAAGGAGGACGTAGAATGCTTCGATCAACGTGACACAAGGGGTATACGAGGCACCAGAAGGTCATTCTCGATGATCAGATGGCAGCAGGAATGGTCCAATTCCGCAAAGGGTAGATGGACGCATCGACTTATTCCGGACGTATCCGGATGGGTCGGGAGGCGCCATGGAGAAGTTAACTTCCACTTGACACAGATTCTGTCAGGTCATGGTTGCTTCAGGCAGTATCTACACAGATTCGGGCATGCGGGGTCCCCGATGTGTCCCGAGTGCGCGGATGCGGAAGAAACTGCTGAGCATGTCTTCTTCGTGTGCCCTCGTTTTGTGCATGCGCGGAGCGACATGATGGTAGTGAGCGGGCCAGACACCACTCCGGACAACCTAGTTCGGAGGATGTGTAAAGACCCAAACATTTGGAGGGTGGTTTGTACAGCCGCCTCTCAAATAGTTTTAGAATTGCAAAACAGGCGACAGGTTGACCACCGACACGCCAGTGTTAGCTAACGGCCAGTCTCCAGGCTAGTTAGCTAAGTTAGCAAAGAGATCTATAGAACCAAGAGAGTGCACAGAGCACAAAAGCCGCTCCCCGAAGCAATACCTAGCGGTGGTCCCGGGGAGTATTATGGGCTGGAGACTGGAGGGGTTTTAGTGGGTTTTAGAGGGAAAGAGTGAAAGAAGTGATTCGTTGATAGTAGCCAAAAGGACTCAAGTGATAACGAAACTGTTCGAATTGGAATGACAGCGCGAGTATATCAGTTTCATTGTTTTGTTTCGAAAATGTAGAGCCCTGCCGTGCACAGTGGGGAATCGCTAGTCATCAGCACAAAAACTTTTTTTAAGTAGGGTAGTTTGGACCACCAAACATCGGGCAACTACGGAACGCCTAGGTTGCACGGGAGTACGCGCAGCAGCTGGAAGCAGCATTACCAACGGAAGAGCAGCTTGGGGCAGCTACTCTTGAAGATGGCGGGAGGGACATTCGATCAGCCATAGGTAGTACTGCTGTAGCGGCGCTTGTCACTATGGCTCCGAACAGGAGAAACGACTGGTTTGACGACGAGTGCAAGCAGTTAGTTAAAGAGAAGAATGCAGCACGAGCGAGAATACTACAACACCAAAAGAGGGCGAACGTGGAGCGCTACGGAACAGGCAAAACTCGTCTTACGGAAGAAAAAGCGCCAGGAGGAAGATCGAGATCGCGAGACGATGGAGGAATTGTACCTTGCGAATGACACACGAGAAGCTGAACTGTTCCCGCAAAGGCTATGTGCCACAAACCGACATATGCAGGGACCTGGGCGGCAACCTTCTCACGAACAAGTGTGAGGTGATTGACAGGTGGAAGCAGTACTACGATGAGCACCTTAATGGCGATGTAGCAGAGGACGAGGACGGAGTGGTAGTAGATCTCGGTGTACGCGCAGATGACGAAAGAATCCCAGCCCCTGACCTCCAGGAGGTTAGAGAGGAGATCGGCCGGCTGAAAAACAATAAAGCCCCTGGAGCTGACCAACTCCCCAGCGAGCTGTTAAAACACGGTGGTGAATCACTGGCTAAGGCGCTACACTGGGTTATTTCCAAGATTTGGGAGAAGTAGGTAGTACCGGAGGAGTGGATGGAGGGTACAGTGCTCCATCTTCAAAAAAGGCGACAAGTTGGATTGCTGCAACTACCGTGCAATCACGTTGCTGAACGCCGCCTACAAGGTACTCTCTCAAACTCTGTGCCGTCGACTATCACCGTTTGTAAGGGAATTCGTGGGGCAATACTAAGCGGGATTTATGGGTGCCCGCGCCACCACGGACCAAACATTCGCGGTACGGCAGGTCCTACAGAAGTGCCGTGAGTATAATGTGCCCACACGTCACTTGTTCATCGATTTTGAATCAAATGCATCAGCTGCTGGGAGAACCACTCATCGTTCAAACGGCGAAAATCGGGAGACTACGATGGGCCGGGCATGTCGTTAGGATGTCGGACGACAACCCGGTGAAAGTGGTTATTGATAACAACCCGACTGGAACAAGGCGACGGGGCGCGCAGCGAGCAAGGTGGCTCGATCAAGTGGGAGACGACCTGCGGGGTCTCCGCAGACGACATGGCTGAGTTGAATGGAGACGACTTATCAAATTATCAAATTTAAAATCAATATGGTTGCATTTGCCGAAAAATGTAAATTTAGTTTTCAAATACAAATTTAATTTATCTGGCAAATTTATATTTTTTCTGGATTCCTTGGTTTATTTTCTTCAAAAATCATCTATCAGTATTTTTCGGACATTTTACGTCTATGAATTGTAAGAAAAAGAAAAAAGAGATTTTGAACAAAAAATGCGTGACTTTGCAATAAACGGGGGGGTCCCACAGAGCGGGGGGTATTCCAATCGACAACAAATTTGGGATTTTTCCAAAGTGACAGTAGATGAATAATTCTCCCAACTGCGATGGTCGTGTCCAAGTTTGTGATTTTTCGTGGTCACTTTGTATGGAATGACCCATATAAAAACTGGTATAGCTTTAGGACCCAATTAGTTTGTATTACCTATGTTTTTTTTTAATTTTAGTAAAAAACCTAAATTAATCCACCTAGCGGTCAGACTCAGCCTTTCTCATTCAACTTATTATTTGTAAAAATATGTATAGTCTTGAATAGTCTTTGAATTTTTTTCCTGTCCAAAACTTTTGAACAGCATATCAAATTGTTATGAAGTTTGTTATTTGTAAGTTTGAGAGAGGACTCGTTTGTATGACACTCGTTATGTTCAAATAAGTCATGTAATACTTGAGATAATAGACTTTTGTTGTTTTAACAATTTTATACATAACGGTTTCATATGTTTGATTACAATCAAATGAGAAGGGAACGTATAGGGCAGCCACACTTTGAAACCACGTGTTCAATCATAATTCATCAGTTAACCCTTAACTAGCCCGTTCATCTGATATCAATATTGTTCAAATCGGTTGTGTAGTTTCTAAGGTAATGAAGTTTCGTGATTTTCACATTTCGATACATTACAGACGAAGTTACAGCCCGATTACAGCAAAATTCATTAGGGTGTTATGAGGCAGCTAGACCTTTCATTTGACACTAAGTTTGTGGAAATCGGTTCAACCATCTCTGAGAAAAATGAGTGAGGTAGTCTTCGGAATATGTTTCTTTTCATAGCTGGATTTCACATTTTTAAACATAACAGACAAAGTAATAATCCGTTTGCAAAAAAAAACAAAAGGGTCTTATGGGGCAACTAGACCTTCCATATGACACTGATTTTAGGAAAATTGGTCCACCCATCTCTGAGAAACATGAGTGAGATTAAATAGCCTCCAGAACACGTTTCTTTCCATAACTTCTGAACCACAAGTTCAATCCTAATAAAATTCTAAAGTTAAAGGTTTTTTAGGTAGCCCGTTAATTTGAAATCAATTTTGTTCAAAACGGTTGTGTAGTTTCTGAGATATTGGTGTTTCGTGGTTTTTACATCTTGATACATAATCTCTAAACTAGAAATCAGATTACAATAAAATTCAATAGGGTCTTAAAGGGCAACTAGACCTCTCATTTGCAATTAACTTCATTGAAATCGGCTCAGCCATCTCTGAGAAAATCGAGTGAGATTGGGAGAGCGTTACACACACACATACAGAAAATGCTCAACTCGTCGAAATGAGTCGAGTAGCATATGACATTCGGCCATTTGGATCACTTTTCTACCTTTTATTTAGTCAGTGATCGTTAGGAGAAAGTCAATATGTTTACTTTCATTATGTGATTTCACATTTTTATGAACAACGGACAAAGTTATAATCCGATTACAATGAAATTCAATAGCAACCTATGGGGTAACTAGACCTTTCATTTGACACTAATTTCGTGAAAATCGGTTCAGCCATCTCTGAGAAAAATGAGTGGTTTAAACAACCTCAGGATAACTTTTCTTTACATAACTTTTGAACCATATGTTCAATCATAACGACCATTCGTTGTTTTGCTTTCGTCTCGATTAGACGCAAATTGTTTCTCTCCGTTTGATTCGCAAAATAACAATACACGAGTTATCGTACGGGTGTTTTTTTTCGATTAGTTCTTGTGTTGTGCGATAACAATAGCCTGCAGTTTATCGGCAGAAACATCTTCTGCACATTGGTAGGGGCAGGCTACCCCGCCAGTGATCTGATACGCAGCTGATATATCAGCAAGAATAATTCTCTCGCACCGCTGTTACCCCGCTAGCAGCACAGACCACCATACGATCGAGCGAGTGGGAGTCAACTAAACAGCGATGGAAACGAAACGATTATGATCCGATTGTCGTTTTATCCTAAACTGTACAGATTGCGATGTGTTCAAGTAATGAATAAACTTGAATCCCCTCTGTACGTAACAAAATGTTGATGCATTGCTCACTCGGAAATAATAAATACATAACTAGACTATATACAGCTCTTAGGAGAGAGTGATCCGCGCAACTCGTTGTGTTTTTTTCTCCGTACATGGCTCGTCGCACGAGGAAAAACGATAGCAAAAGAGAATAATAAACTTGACTTGTCCCCTTCGTATCACAGTGACGCAGTAGCAATGATGTGGTGCGGTTACGGCGGGAGGGAGAGTTATTTTAGGCTATCGGACAACTTAGGCAACGATTGTTTCCGGCAGGTTTGCTACACAAATTAATGAAAAACTACTGGAGTAGTCTGAAACATGATATATAATTTTTTTTTGTTTTATTCTTTAAAAAAAAAGGCTGCTTAGCAGGTAACACAAAAATTAATAGGTATCAAACTTTGCTATTATTCAATTACGTTGGGCTTGCGGTTATGTCGAACATTTTCCTCATATTAATTTGAGAGGTAGTGCTAAGAGGGGAGAGAGAGGAGGTGGCTAACTGATTTAAATAAATTAAAAAAACGCAAGGTTGGCATAATTTGCGTGATTGATCGTGGGTCGTGGACGCGAAATAAACGCAATAGTCATCTTCGCGTGCTAATTAGTAGACATTCAAATGCTTGATCCTATCTCCTAAAACTAATTTCTTTTTAGTCGTATTGAACTAAGATTTTTTGAAAACATAACAATAATTCTTTTCTAGCAACAATAAGTTTCAGGGTACGTTTCGTTCGTTTCCTTTCGGATTGACTCTTTGTTACAAAGAATCACTGTGTTACTTATTGTTACGCAGGATGGAGGGGGGGGGGTGTATTAGAGACAGTTACGTAACTATCATGTTTGCTCGAAATTGAAAATTTCGGAGGCGGGTCAGACTGATTAGTGTTACGTAATTTTAGGGGGGGGGGGAGTCATGTCGAACGCTACCTATCGTTACATAGGAGGAGGAGTTATTTGTAATATAACACGTCGATGTTGTACCATCATGTTACATATCAGAGCAATTCCATCACAAAAACGGGCAATCAATTTAATCGACCATTGCAAATATTTTTATAGTCAAAACGGTTCGTTTGATCGGTGTGAGGTCTTCGGCAATGACGTAGATAATAATTTCAGCTTTAAAAAAAATACACTCTAAAACAATTTTTTTAAAAGATTCAAAAGTGAAAATAAAAATTAATTATCTAAAAAAGCTTTTTTTTTTAAATCCATATTATTTTATAAAAACAACGAAAGATTACCTAAACATTGAGAACTGTCCGATCATGGAGATATCGATTATAATAGCACAGACTAACAGACGTAACACTGGAACCTAGCTCCATCGCCACAAAAAAAAATTCAATTCAAATTTTCAATCGAATAACAGTCATCGCGCGAAAACGTCGTCTGGGGCGCTGTCATGCAATCTTATACATATTTTGTAGTTCATCATTTGACACATGCAGTAACGCTGGCGCTGATGTCGAAATACATGACGCAGCGCGAACACGACAGCAGATGGTGCTAGTGTTACTAACGTAAAGTACTGGAATCATCCAAACGATGATTTTATTGGAAATTTGTTCGACGTGCTATGTCTGTTAGTCTGTGATAATAGGGTGCCAGCCAAAATGGTCATTTCGGGTTTAAAAAAAACCAATGCAAAATGTTCATCTGCTCAAAAAAATACCCTGTGCAAAATTTCAGTTCAATCAGACTTAAAATGGGGTGGCGCAAAGCGATTGAAGTTTGGCCTTTTTGAAAACCGAAAAATCACTCAAACGTGAAATTTCGGTTTTTGAAAAAAATTTTTTTTTTGATGCCAAATGACTTAAAAGCGCATGAAACGTCGAGAATTGGTGTCATCTGAAAAAAAATCTTTTCGACTCTGGAACTTAGTCGTAGAAGGATCTAGGAAGAGGAGAATGATCAACTCTCCTAATCTTTCTCGCAAAGGCCGCAAGATAACCCCTAGCGGAATGACCAATGAGCCAACACAAAAAGGAAGCGGTGAAGAAAAACCGAAGCAAGTACCTCCCGGTTTTAATTTCAAATCAAACCAGGAGTACCCACCGCTTCCTGGGGCAACAAAAACCCCTCGTGCACCCATTTCTCGATCAGAAGATAAAAAAGAAACAGGATTCATAAAATTTTCTGATATTGTGGACTGGATAGTTAAAACATTCAACATACCAGATCCCCTACAAAATATTCTTCTTGCCCTTCTTCCTACAGTGAAAACCTTTTTGAAGCAACTAGCAGCAACTTGGCCCCTCATTTCAGCTATTATATCTTTCGATGACTAATACGGCGGAAGAGGTTAGGAATTTTATCACTGTATTACAGTGGAATTGCAGAAGTATCATCCCCAAATTCGATTTATTTTCTCATTTGATAAATACATACAATTGTGACGCATTCGCGCTCTGTGAAACCTTTCTCAATTCAAACGATCAACTCAATTTCCACGATTTTAACATTATTCGTCGAGATCGAGACTCACACGGTGGAGGGGTACTTTTAGGGATTAAAAAGTGCTATTCCTTCTTCAGAATCAAATGAAACGTCGAGAATTGGTGTCATCTGAAAAAAAATCTTTTCGACTCTGGAACTTAGTCGTTTTATCAGTGTGGAAGGCGGAGTTTAAAATATTTAGAATTTATTCAATGAAATTGATCGCTAGTCTCTCGTAATAGCCTGTATAATGATATACACTATAACTAGCATCGAATACATTATGTTTCATTAGGGTGGTTCATAATATTGTGAAAAATAAGTATAAAATTAAAAAAGCACTTCGATTCCTTGATTGGTGTGACGTCTTCGACAAAGTTGTAGATAATACTTCTGTCTTTCCATAAAATTTACAATTAAAAAAATTATTCATTGAAAAATAAGGTAGAAGAAAAATTAAAAATTAATTATTCAAATAAGCTCTTTTTTTTTAATTTGTTTTTTTTAATAAAACCTACAAAAGATTACCAAAACAATAAAAACAATTCGATCTTTTAGAAATTGAAAAAAAAAATCCTTTCAATTATTTTTCTTAAAGGAATGTTTTTCTTTGGAAGGACAAAATATTATCTACAACTTTGCCGAAGACACTATGTCAATCAAACAAACCGTTTCGACTGTAGACATCTTTTTAATTTCCAATAGAGCACTGTATGAGGAATTAAGAATATGTGTACAGTCAAAAAGGTTTATTTGATTGTCATAGTGCATCTGACTAAGTTATAAATAATAACTTTGTTCTTCCAAAAAAGATGTACCCTTGTGAAAAAAAAATAAATTAAAAAAATAACATTTTTTTCTGATTCCTGACCGGTTTCGTTGCTCAGGTAATCTTTTGTAGTTTTTATAAAAATAAATCGTTTTTTTTAAGTGGGCTGTTTTGGATAATTAATTTTTAACTTTCTTTTAATTTTTTTTTCAAAAAATCGATAATATGTTTTTAGAGTGTATATTTTTTTTGGAAGACAAAACAACTTTGCCGAAGACGTCACACCGCTCAAACGAACCGTGTTGGCCCTAAAAATATTTGTTATCATCAATACCTATCCGAAATAGCATTTTTCAATAGCTTTTCAAAAATGAGTTGTGTTTCAAAAAATTGAACCAATAGCACAAAATGACATCTTTTGCCTATAACAACGTCTATGTAAAGTTTCAGCCAATGGGCACGTTCACGTTCTGATGATGTAAACTTGACAGAAAATGTATGGTCGAACTGTCAAAACGACGCAAACCCAGAAACAACGAGTCAATTGTGTTCCGTATCTGATTGAGATCCCTACACTCTCATTATCACTGAATAACATCAATACAGTCTATTGTCCGAGAATATAAGCCAGAGCACTGTGTGTTCGATCAAGTGTTGGCAAAAGAAATTATTGTGGTAAATAAAACGAATAAATTGTCTGGTAAAACATTCGTAAAAACAAGTACAAGTGTAGATTTTTCAAACAAATAAAAATAAACATTCCATCAGTTTCCACCGTTTCATTTACTTTTAAGTCATTTGGAATCGAAAACATTTTTTAAATATTAAAATTCCATGTACCCCTCGTGTGTGATTTTGCAAATGACATGAAAGCATTCAACATTTTTCGCGAGACACAATCTTATTTTTGGATTGAGATAGTTTTTTTTTTTTTGCACAGACTGGTTTTTCGAAACATTTTGTAAATTTGTTTCGTAATATCTTGCAATTTTACATGTTTTTTTTCCAATTCAACATTGCCACCCTAAGGACAATGATGTAACAAATATTATATTTTCAGGAATTTTTCTCTTGGTATTGAGTAAAAGGATTTTTTTCATTTTATACTCATTTTTACACAATATTATGAACCACCCTATGCCGAATAAATGAGCCACCCTAATGAAACATAATGTATTCGATGCTAGTTATAGTGTATATCATTATACAGGCTATTTCGAGAGACTAGCGATCAATTTCATTGAATAAATTCTAAATGTTTTAAGAGTCGATTTTTGCAAAAAAAAAATTTTTTTCAGATGACACCAATTCTCGATGTTTCATGCGTTTTTAAGTCATTTGGCATCAAAAAAAATTCAAAAACCGAAATTTCACGTACCCCCTCCTTTGGTGATATTCCGGTTTCCATACGATGATTGGCACCCTAGTGTACATAGTTTATTCAGCCCACCAATAATTTTCCGCCGGTGCACTCTCACTATCGTGGACTCATCCGGTTGCCCAGCGTGTTTAATTCTTTTGCGGCGCAAAAGGTTTTTTACTTCGTCATCTTCATCAAGCCGTTTTCCGAAATTTAAAATATTATATTCAATGGGTGCTGCTCCCGGAGATGCCGATGGCAGTTTGAAATGATTATAGTTTTTGGCCGGTAAGTGCATTTCTCCGCCGCGATGCATCTGAAACCGCCATTCTCTACTGCGAAATCTTGCTGAACTTTTTGCGGATATATTAACCTTTTTTTGACAAAAATCACAATCATTGGCAGAATGATCATGAATGATCTTTGTTCATCATATGTACATATTGCGACTAACTCCATATACTCAGCTGTGCACATTTAGATACAAATGTTGTTGTTAGCACGGACGAGAAGAGGTGAATAGTGCGAAGGAAGCGAAAGAGAGGACGCCAGCAGGGATACTATATACATGGTGCTCCTTTGCAATCCTCGTAACTCGTCTTACACCTAGATCTGCTTGCAAATGTGAGAAGAGTAAATGTATATCGCACACTGACAGCGATGTTAATGCATCACAAAGGAGATATATATGTATTCAAAAATCGCCAGAAACGATTTTCTTCCATCGCTGACTACAAGTGGCATCTACAAGGTCGCGTGTAGGATACGGCCACTGTTTCACAACACGAAGCTGGATCGTCATTGTTTGTTCTGCGGAGACACTCGATTGATCCTACTATCAGCCGTGAGGTCGTGACTTAGACGTTCGGTGAAGTATTCACTTTAGATTTTTTTATCATTATTATTTATATTATTACCATCGATATTATTATTATTGATATTATAACTATTATTATTATTGTTGTTATTATTATTATAATTATTATTATTATTACTATTATCACTATTGTTATTAGTATTAGTATTACTGTCTTTTTTTTTATTTTGATCCCTTGTGGTTTGAAAAATTGTTTTTAAAATTTAATATCAACTATTTGATCCCCCCCACACATTCGAATATTTATCGTTTGTGTGCGGTAGAGCGTAACGCTCCCGCAAAATAGACGACATGCAGGTGCAACTTTTCCTGGATGTTGAAACAAATGGGGAAGAAATTGAAATTTCCCCCAGCAGTTCTCCCTTACCTTCCCCTGTACCACCCCCGCTACCTAGCCACGTACCAAGGGTACCGGAAATACGGGTAAAAGCTTACCCAGATGCCGCTAGCGGTCCCTACGTTGTTTACTTCCGGCCCATAAAAAAACCTTTGAATATAATTCAAATAGGCAAAGACCTGGCAAAACAGTTTTCGGCCGTAACCGAGATTACGAAGGTGAGGCCGAACAAACTGCGAGTTGTCGTGAGTAGCTTGAAGCAAGCAAACGAAATTGCTAGCTACGAGCTCTTTACAAGGGAGTACCGCGTGTACATCCCTGCCAAAGATGTGGAGATCGACGGTGTGGTTACCGAAGGAAGCCTCACGGTCGATGACATTTTGCGTCACGGGGTTGGCTGCTTCAAGAACCCCTCTGATTCAAGATGTAAAGATACTGGATGTCAAGCAATTGCATTCAGTAATCAGCGAAGAAGGGAAGAAGAAATTCTTCCCTTCGGATTCCTTCCGTGAAACATTCGCCGGATCCGCACTGCCGAACTACATCTCTTTGGACAGGGTTCGTCTGCCTGTACGCCTGTTCGTACCGCGGGTCATGTATTGCCAAAACTGCAAGCAGTTAGGTCATACAGCCACCTACTGCTGCAACAAGGCACGCTGCAGCAAGTGCGGAGGCAATCATGCTGAGATCGCTTGCAGTGAGGATACTGGAAAGTGTCTTTACTGCGAGGGAACTCGGCATGACCTTTCGGTGTGTCCCGCGTACAAACAGCGCGAGGAAAAAATCAAGCGTTCCCTAAAGGAACGATCATAGCGCTCTTTTGCAGAAATGCTTAAGAGGGCTGAGCTACCCTCGACGGGAAACATTTTTTCCTTTTTGCCAACCGATGAGGGTACCTCTGACGATCCCGTCGAAGGGTGTTCTTATGCCATGCCAGAAGGATCTAGGAAGAGGAGAATGATCAACTCTCCTAATCTTTCTCGCAAAGGCCGCAAGATAACCCCTAGCGGAATGACCAATGAGCCAACACAAAAAGGAAGCGGTGAAGAAAAACCGAAGCAAGTACCTCCCTGTTTTAATTTCAAATCAAACCAGGAGTACCCACCGCTTCCTGGGGCAACAAAAACCCCTCGTGCACCCATTTCTCGATCAGAAGATAAAAAAGAAACAGGATTCATAAAATTTTCTGATATTGTGGACTGGATAGTTAAAACATTCAACATACCAGATCCCCTACAAAATATTCTTCTTGCCCTTCTTCCTACAGTGAAAACCTTTTTGAAGCAACTAGCAGCAACTTGGCCCCTCATTTCAGCTATTATATCTTTCGATGACTAATACGGCGGAAGAGGTTAGGAATTTTATCACTGTATTACAGTGGAATTGCAGAAGTATCATCCCCAAATTCGATTTATTTTCTCATTTGATAAATACATACAATTGTGACGCATTCGCGCTCTGTGAAACCTTTCTCAATTCAAACGATCAACTCAATTTCCACGATTTTAACATTATTCGTCGAGATCGAGACTCACACGGTGGAGGGGTACTTTTAGGGATTAAAAAGTGCTATTCCTTCTTCAGAATCAACCTCCCCTCGATCTCGAGTATTGAAGTCGTTGCCATTCAAACGAATATGAATGGAAAAGATCTTTGCCTTGTTTCACTATATATACCTCCAGCCGCGCGGATTGAACAGAAGCAACTTTCTGATATAGCAGAATTGCTTCCCGCACCTTTTCTGATAATGGGAGATTTTAACTCTCACTGTTCGTTAATCTGTTCCTTAATCGATGACTTCAATATGACACTTTTGAATACTGGGGAAGCGACACGTGTACCTAATCCTCCAGCTCGTGAAAGCGTGCTTGACCTATCCCTTTGCTCGACATCACTAGCGTTAGATTGCCGGTGGAAAGTAATCAATGATCCCCACGGTAGTGATCACCTTCCAATCGTTATCTCAATTGCTAATGGTTCAACTCCCCCGGACCCAATCAATATTTCATACGACCTTACTCGTAATATTGATTGGAAGTCATATGAAACGATCATAGCGGAATCCATCGAGTCTCACGAGGAACTTCCTCCGGGGGAAGAATACGCGTTCCTTTCTGGCTTGATCATCGACGCCGCGACTCAAGCTCAGACGAAACCGATACCCGGGGTAACGATTAGACAGCGTCCTCCCAACAAGTGGTGGGACAAAGAGTGCACTGAACTGTACGCGCAAAGGTCCTCGGTGTATTTGGCTTACCGAAAACACGGTACTCTTGATCTGCTCCGAAAGTACGATGTACTGGATAGACAGATGACGAGTTTAATTGAAGCGAAAAAACGCGGATACTGGCGGCGGTTTGTAAACGCGTTGTCAAGGGAAACAGCGATGAGCACTCTTTGGGACACGGCCAGACGCATGCGGAATCGTAACGTTTCTAATGAGAGCGAGGAATATTCAGACCGCTGGATACTCGATTTTGCTAAAAAGGTCTGCCCGGACTCTGTACCGGACCAGAAAACCTTTCGCGACGCGTTTTTAGTAGCTACGGAAGAGCCTTCATTTTCGATGTTGGCATTTTCGATGGCTCTCCTCTCGTGCAACAATAAAGCTCCAGGGTTGGATAGAATCAAATTCAACTTGTTGAAGAATCTACCCGACTCTGCAAAAAGACGCTTGTTGGACTTGTTCAACAAGTTTCTTGAGCTATACATTGTTCCGCACGACTGGAGGGAGGTAAAAGTCATTGCTATTCAAAAACCCGAAAACCTGCCTCTGACCACAATTCTTATAGGCCGATTGCTATGCTCTCTTGCCTCCGGAAATTAATGGAGAAAATGATCCTCTTACGGTTAGACAAATGGGTCGAAACAAATGGTTTACTTTCAGATACTCAATTTGGCTTTCGCCGGGGCAAAGGGACGAACGATTGCCTAGCGTTGCTTTCTACTGAAATTCAACTCGCCTTTGCTCGGAAAGAGCAAATGGCTTCTGCATTCTTGGATATTAAGGGGGCTTTTGACTCCGTCTCTGTAAAAGTTTTAAGCGAGAAACTTCACTCGCAGGGACTTTCACCAAATTTGAATGACTTTTTGCTCAACTTGTTGTCAGAAAAGCATATGTATTTCTCACATGGCGATTCGACAACTTCCCGAATTAGTTACATGGGTCTTCCCCAGGGCTCATGTTTAAGCCCCCTTTTATATAATTTTTACGTCAAGGACATCGATGAATGTCTTGCAAATTCATGCACGCTAAGGCAACTTGCAGACGATAGCGTTGTATCCATTACTGGTAGCGAAGCTAGCGATCTGCAAGGACCATTGCAAGATACCTTAGACAATTTGTCTGAATGGGATCTTAAGCTGGGTATCGAATTCTCTCCGGAGAAAACTGAGTTGGTCGTTTTTTATAGAAAGCATAACCCAGCTCAGCTGCAGCTCCTACTAACGGGTAAAACGATCTCTCAGGTTTTAGTCGCTAAATATCTCGGGGTCTGGTTCGACTCTAAATGCACCTGGGCTTGTCATATTAGGTATCTGACACAAAAATGCCAACAGAGGATTAATTTTCTTCGTACGATTACCGGAACATGGTGGGGTGCCCACAGTTATGAACCCATTAGTAATTGAAAATTTCGAGAGGTTGGTCGACCTTCAATCCCAAACCAGATTTATGACTTTATATTTTGACTACATGGCTCAAGATATTAATCCTTCTTCATACGATTCCTCCAATGTCGTACTTTTAGATACTTCTAATAATGCTATATTCCTCGACACCACCATGATAGAAGATATTATTGGTATCCCGGATCAATTGCGACCGCAAGAGATCCCTAAGATTTTTTCCAATAAGTTCAAACATGTTAGTTGTGATAAAATGTTTTACACTGACGGATCTAATCTAGATGAGTCCACTGGCTTCGGTGTTTTTCACGAAAATTTTACCGCCTCCTACAAACTCGATTCTCCTGCTTCCGTGTACGTCGCAGAACTTGCCGCTATTCAGTACTCTCTTGGGATCATCGAAACCCTGCCCATAGACCACTACTTCATCTTCACAGACAGTCTCAGTTCCATTGAGGCTCTGCGATCGATGAAGAATGTGAAGCACACCCCGTATTTCCTGGGGAAAATATGGCGGTTTTTAAGTGCTTTAACAGATAAAAATTACCGGGTTACCTTAGCGTGGGTCCCTTCTCATTGTTCCATTCCGGGCAATGAAAAGGCTGACGCTTTAGCTAAGGTGGGTGCTATTGATGGCGATATTCATAGTAGACCAATTGCTTATGATGAATTTTATAGTATTTTGCGTCAGAGAACACTCAACAGTTGGCAATCATCATGGAACTCAGATGAACTGGGACGGTGGCTACATTCCATTTTTCCTAAGGTATCGACGAAAGCATGGTTCAAGGGGTTGGATGTAGGTCGGGACTTCATTCGCGTGATGTCTAGACTTATGTCCAAACACTACACGTTGCACACGCATCTCTTTCGTATAGGGCTTGTAGACAGTAATCACTGCGTTTGTGGCGATGGCTACCATGACATCGAGCATGTTGTTTGGTCGTGTGCCGAATTCTGTGATGTTAGGTCCGAGCTTATAGATTCCCTCCGGGCCCGAGGAAAACAACCGAACGTTCCCGTTAGAGACATTCTGGGAAGCGGTGATCTTCAGTACATGACACAACTGTACTGTTATTCGAAAAAGACTGACATTAAAATTTAATATTCTTTTGTCTATTTGTCAGAATACCCGTATACGACGCTGGAGACACGAACACGAAGAGCCTAAATCTATGTTTGAAAAACAAAAAGAATACCATTCGAAACAAAAATAGATCGTATATCTTAATTAGTTTTAAGCAAGAATTGTATCTCCCCTCCTCTCACCTTTAATCCCCACTAGCTCGTAGTCGGCCGCGAGAAATAAAAAAAGGCCTTCCTCCTTTTCCCGCTAATCTAGAATTAATAAAAAGTGTACTTGGCTCAGTTAAACTTAAAATTGTATCGTGCCGTGTCAAATAAACCATATTTAAATTAAAACTCAATCATAACGAAACTTAAAAGTTAAGGGTTTTGATGACAGCCCGATCATTTGAAACCAGTTTTATTGAAATCGGTTGTGTGGTTTCTGAGATATTGATGTTTCGTGATTTTTGCATTTTGATACATAACCTCTAAACTAAAAATCCGATTACAATGAAATTCAATAGCAACCTATGGCGCAACTAGACCTTTCATTTGCCTTTTCATTTGCCTTGCATTTACCTTTCTAGGAGAAAGGCAAAAACATTTATATTTTAGCAAAATTTGTTTTTTTTTTGAGGGGTCGTTCAAAAACTACGTAATCTTTTTTCAGTGAGGAGGATGCCCAGGCGGCGTTGCTTGTGGTAAAAGATCAGTACTCCAAAATTATGTAAATACCATGTTTCTGTCGCATTTATCGAATCTTTCTTTGCTTGGCCAGCCTTTGTATGAAGTCGCCCCACTGTGCCGTGGTTATGTGGTTAGCGATGTCGGTCGGCTAGCCCTCCCACACGGTTGTAATGTCGGGTTCGATTCCCGATCAGGTCGAGGATCTTTTCGAGCTGGAAATGTTCTCGACTCAACACTGGAGCACGGTGTATCGTTGTACTTATCCTACAACATGTAAAATGTGCCAAAAACAATATCGATAACGAATTCTCTCAACTAATCTAGTTGATCGGGACCGCTATTAGCCCTCCAGGCTAGCGTGCGATATTGTTTTAAGTTACATCATAAGGGCACCTGAATACACAAATAAAGTACATAAATATACACTGTACAAAAAAAATTTTTTTAGCCAAAAAAACAAAATAAACATTAAATTTCAATTTAAAAAAGAAGTTGATTTTTTTTTCAAAGAAACTTGATGTTAATACGCAACTTTAGAAAAAAAGTCTAGGATGGAGAAATGAAAAATATTTTTTTTATGGTAGATTAATTTTTTTATAAAAATTCTAATTTAAACATTTTTCAAAATATTTGTATTCTGATGATTTTAAAAGTTGCAGAGAGTCATTTTGAATAAAAAAGCTCTTGGTGGTAAACATTCTAAAGGCATCGGTTTTTGAGTTATTTTGAATTTAAACTCGAAAAACTATTAATATTTCGGAAAATACACGTTTTTCTTAGTTTGTCCATGGTTCTCCAGCAAAAACCATACGTTCATTGGAATGCTTGATCAAAAATATACAATTCATTCTTTGACAACAAAACGATTGGGCGAACGGTTCTAAAGAAAGAGTTAAATGTTCTAAGTGATATAAATATATATAAGAATCAAATATTTATTTTCGAGTTCTATTATCTTAGGAACATATTTTTGCCTTTCTCCTGCAAAGGTATAGCAATCACTTGCAAAACCGAAAGTATAAAAGTGCTCCAAAGGGCCGAATGGCATATATCACTCGAGCATTTTCTGTATAAGTGTGTGTGTGTGTGTATGTGCAGATTTTTATTCTCACTCACTTTTCTCAGAAATGGCTGGACCGATTTTCATGAAATTAATTGCAAATGAAAGGTCTTGTTGTCCCATAAGACCCTATTAAATTTCATTGTAATCGGATTCTTAGTTTAAAGGTTATGTATCAAAATGTGAAATTCATAAAACATCATTATCTCACAAACCACACAACCGATTTGAACATAATTGATTTCAAATGAACGGGCTTCCCGAAAAACCCTTAACTTTTTAATTTTATAAAGATTGAACTTGGGGTTCAAAAGTTATGAAAAGAAACGTGTTCTGAAGACTGTTTAATCTCACTCATGTTTCTTAGAGATGACTGGATCGATTTTCATAAAATCAGTGTCAAATGGAAGGTCTAGTTGACCCATAAGACCCTATTGATTTGTTTTGCAATCGGACTATTACTTTGTCTGTTATGTTCAAAAATGTGAAATCCAGCTCTGAAAAGGAACATATTCCGAAGACTACTTGGACTCACTCACTTTTCTCAGAGATGGCTGAGCCGATTTCCACAAAATTAGTGTCAAATAAAAAGTCTAGCTGCCTCATAACACCCAATTGAATTTTACTGTAATCGGACTGTAACTTCGTCTGTAATGTACCGAAATGTGAAAATCACGAAACTATCTCAGAAACTAGAAAATCGATTTGATCAATATAATTATCAGATGAGCGGGCCAGTTAAGGGTTAACTGATGAATTATGATTGAACGCGTGGTTTCAAATTTTGGCTGCCCTATACGTTCCCATTTTATTTGATTATATTCGAACTTAAGCAACAGTTATGTATTGTATTGTTATTAAAACAACGAAAGTCTATTATCTCGAAGATTACATGACTTATTTGAACATAACTAGTGTCATACGAACGAGTCATCCTTCAAACTTACAAATAACAAACTTCATAACAATTTGATATGTGGCACAAAAGTTATGGAAAGAAAAGAAATTCAAAGACTATTTAAAAATATACCTGCTTTGATCGATATATCTGGCCTCAACATAATTTAAATATGGTATCGTACTATTTGAACGTTTCAAATTCATTAAATCCGCGATGTGTTAAAAATCTGCAAATGCACAACGAATCGGCTATAGATATGATTAGAGTCAAATAACAAACCGTTTGAAATGATTGGTTTTATCGAAGTGACAACATTCTCGACTTTTGGCTTCTGTACATCGCCTTAATCGGAATATATATAGTTTGCTTGTCTTTCAGTCACGCGCACGACAAACGAAAGTTACTCAAATTGCCTTTTTCCCAAGCATACTCTGAACCTGAGGTACACTAAAGTTTGTTATTTTTTGCCTTTCTCCTAGAAAGGTATAGCAATCACTTGCAAAACCGAAAGTATAAAAGTGCTCCAAAGGGCCGAATGGCATATATCACTCGACTCAGCTCGACGAGCTGAGCATTTTCTGTATGTGTGTGTGTGTGTGTGTGTGTGTGTGTGTGTGTGTGTGTGTGTGTATGTGCAGATTTTTATTCTCACTCACTTTTCTCAGAGATGGCTGGATTTTCATGAAATTAATTGCAAATGAAAGGTCTTGTTGCCCCATAAGACCCTATTGAATTTTATTGTAATCGGATTTTTAGTTGAGATGTTATGTTTAAAAATGTGAAATCCAGCTATGCAAAGGAACATATTCCGAAGACTACATGGACTCACTCACTTTTCTCAGAGATGGCCGACCCGATTTCCACAAAATTAGTGTCAAATGAATGGTCTAGCTGCCTCAGAAGCCCCTATTGAATTTTACTGTAATCGAACTGTAACTGCATTTGTAATGTGCCGACTTGTGAAAATCACGAAACTTCATTATCTCAGAAGCTACACAACCGATTTGATCAATATTATTATCAGATGAGCGGGCTAGTTAAGGGTTAACTGATGAATTATGATTGAACACGTGGTTTCAAAGTTTGGCTGCCCTACACGTTCCCATTTCATTTGATTATAATCGAACTTAAGCAACCCCTATGTATTAAATTGTTAATAAAACAACGAAAGTCTATTATCTCAAAGATTACATGACTTATTTGAACATAACTAGTGTCATACGAACGAGTCATCTCTCAAACTTACAAATAACAAACTTCATAACAATTTGATATGTGGCTCAAAAGTTATGAAAAGAAGAGAAATTCAAAGACTATTTAAAACTATACCTGCTTTGATCGATATATGTGGCCTCAACATAATTTAAATGAGCTGTCGTACTATTTGATGTTCCAAGTTCATTGATTCCTTGCGGTTTGTTTGAAGTCTGCAAATGCACGACGAATCGGCCAAAGGATATGATCAAAGTCAAATAACAAATCGTTTGAAATGATTGGTTTTATCGAAATGACAACATCCTCGTCTTTTGGCTTCTGTACATCGCCTTAATTCTGAATATATTCATATTGGGTGGTATTCTGTCATTATCAGCAGACTTTCTGGCATCAATCTGACACCGGAAATACCCATATTGGGAGGTATTTTTGGTTGTTTTCCAGAAACTAAAAGTGGTTGTCTTCAAATTCAAAATAGTGTCCAGGGTCAATGTTTGGTTTCTATGCATCATCACGTTTACGGAAATATCCATATTGAGTATTATTCAGTCATTTCCGACTGTTGCCTATAAGTTGCGATTTAGCAATTCAAAATGGTGCCTGAGGTCAATTGTTAGCTCCTTGCATCATTCTGGTTCCAGAGATACTCATATTGGATAGTATTTGTTTATTTTAGGCTGTTTTTCACAAATCGGTAGTCGTCATCTTGGATTTCAAAATGGTATTTAGGATACTGGTTAAAAAAAAACTCATATTGGGTGATATTTGGTCACTTTGGACTGTTTTTCAGAAGCCGAAAATTGTCATTTTGGACTTTAAAATTGCCTGTGAAATCAATTTCTGTCATCTGGGCGTAATTCTGGTTCCGGAAACATTCATATTGAATGGTATTTGGTCATTTCCGGCTGTTAGCCAGACACCGGAAGTCACCATCTTAAAATTCAAGATTGTGTCTGTGATCAATTTTTAGCTTCTGGTTCCAGAAATACTAATATTAAATGGGAATCGTCCATTTCAGGCTGTTTTCCAGAAACCGGAAGTTGCCATCTTACAATTCAAAATGTTGTCTGAAGTCGATTTGTGGCTCCAGTGCATCATTACGGTTCCGGAAATACCCATATTGGGTGGTATTTGGTCATTTGCCGCTGTTTTTCCGACACCGGAAGTCGCCATTTTTGGATTTCATAATGGCATTTGGAGACAATTTCTGGATTTTGAACGGCATACTGGTTAAGGAAAAACCAAATATCTTAAAATAACAATATAGTTCACTCTGGAATTTCCCATATATTTCCGTGAAGGCAGACAGGGAACACCCCCTCTTGTGGTGGAAAAGGTAACTAAACTCATTGCACAGTGGTACAGTAAGGCAATGTAGCGGACATAAGCTTTTCGTTGCGATTTTGGTTTGCGGTTTAAATCCATAGTTTTTGTAAAAAGTTGTTTCTTATAGATAGTCCTCTTTTTATGTGCGAATGAAAATTAGGGTGGTCCTAAAATCAACGAAATAAAAACTAGCTTGTTTTTTTTTCGCATAAATAATTGTAAACATTCTTTGGCTAACTTGTAGACCAACTAATTCTAAGTAACTTTGTAAAAAAGCTTTTTTGGAGACATTAAATTTGGTTTCCAAAAACAGTCTTTTCGCTCTATTTTTTCAATTCAAATTTAAAAACAAAGTTTTCTTCGGTAACTTTAATCAAAAATACGCCAATTTTGACGAAAAAACATTGTCGATATATTGTACAGATGAAAAGTTTTCACTATTTCTGTTTTAAAAATAGGACCTTTTGATATATTGATGTCTCCGTTTAGGGCAATCATAAATAATATTTTTTGGAATCATTTGAAAGAACAAATATTGTACAAGTATTGTGAAGAAATACCAAAATTTGCTTAAAATTAGTTGATCTACAAATGTGCCGATGAATGTATACATTTATTTCTGCAAATAAAATAGTTAGTTTTTTTATTTAGTCGATTTCAGGACCACCCTTATTTTCATTTGCACATAAAAAATAGACTAAATATAAGAAACAAGTGCTCAGAAAAACATTTTACTCTAAAACCACAAAATCGCATCGAAAAACTCATGTCCGCCTACATTGCCTTACTGTACCACTGTGCATTGTTGTTGAATTTCTGTGAGCGTGTGACATTCTCACACACGAAACTAAATTTACTCAATTTTAGATTTAGTTGACTCAATTTCATAATTTCACAGAAAAAAATATGTTGCAGATTTCGTGCGTATGTTGTATTTTTTTTTATTCTCGCTTATTTTCCGTCGGTCTAGTTCCGCCACTGTTGTGGCCAATCACCGACGCCCAGGGAGGCGACTCCACACCCAGGACCCTAACTCACGACCCGTTTATTAACGGATCGGCGCCAACGGCTTTGCTTCCTCATGCGATGGAAGGCGTGATCCCAGAGATTTTTCGCCTCAGAAAATCTCCCGGTGTCGGCTAGGATTGAATCTAGACCAGTTGGGTTGGTTGTGAGTGGATCACGCCACCTCACAACCATCGACACCTATGTCGGCGTTGGGATTCGAACCCAGGCGTCGAGCGTGGTTGGCGGAGACGTTACCAACCACACTAGGCCCCCGCTACGTAATGCGTACGTTGTATAATATAATAGATGTAGCTTATCGAGGCACTAAGAAGAAGTATTCAAATAATCAGGCCACGACAGAAGCTGTTTTGCTTGCGAAGCGAATAGACGCATATTATTTCAGTCCGTATCGATTCGCACGTCTTTTGCTCAACAATACATTTCGGTCACGGTTTTGTTTTCGGGTCAGTCAGTGCCGTGGTGATAATAGGCTGCGCACAGCAGCAGGAATTATATCCCGCACCGCCGGGTGCTGGCTAAATCGCTAGCAGAAAAGTGATCCAGCTTTGGTGACAATAGCCGACAATATAGCGGCAGAAGAACTATCGCTTGCAGCACGTGAAGCCACCTCTGCGACAATAGCTGACAGTCCAGCAGTAGAAGCACTCCCCCGCGCACCGCCGGATTCTGGCTACCCCGCTTGCGGCACGGAAAAGCGTACGTCAGTACGTTGGTCAGGATTATGTTGTTAAGTATTGTGTTTCATTTTTTAACCCTTTAACTACCACTGACTTTTTTTTTATTTTGAACGATTATATTTGAACAAATTGTTTTTTCATTTAGTAAACTTTTTTTTGATTCCCCTCCATATACGGTTTTTTTACCGCGAGTTAGCGGTAGAGCGAAACGCTCCCGCAAAAAATGGACAACATGCAGGTGGAATTATTCTTGGATGTAGAAACCATTGGGGAAGAAATCGAAATCTCCCCCACCACCTCCCGTCTACCGTCCCCTGTACCCTCCCCTGTACCTAGCCCAGTACCGGAAGCTCCGGAGGTACGGGTAAAAGCTTACCCAGATGCCGCTATAGGTCCATTTTTTGTCTTTTTCCGGCCCATAAAGAAGCCGTTAAACATTATTCAAATTGGCAAGGACCTGGCAAAAAAGTTTTCGGCCGTAACCGAAATAACCAAGGTGAGACCGAATAAACTGCGAGTTGTCGTGGGATGCTTGAAGCAAGCAAACGCGATTGCTAGCTGCGAGCTCTTTACGCGAGAGTATCGCGTGTACATCCCTGCCAAGGACGTGGAGATCGACGGTGTGATTACCGAAGGGAATCTCACAGTCGATGACATTTTTCGTTATGGGGCTGGCTGTTTCAAGAACCCCTTAATGAAAAATGTAAAAATACTGGATGTCAAGCAACTGCATTCAGTATCCATCGTAGAAGGGAAGAAGAAATTCTCCCCTTCGGATTCCTTTCGGATAACCTTTGCTGGATCTGCTCTGCCGAACTACGTCCTTTTAAACAGGGTTCGTCTGCCTGTACGCCTGTTCGTACCGCGGGTCATGCATTGCCAAAACTGCAAGCAGTTAGGTCATACAGCCACCTACTGCTGCAACAAGGCACGCTGCAGCAAGTGCGGAGGAAATCATGCTGAGACCGCTTGCAGTGAGGATACTGAAAAGTGTCTTTACTGCGAGGGAACTCGGCATGACCTTTCGGCATGTCCCGCGTACAAACAGCGCGAGGAGAAAATAAAGCGTTCCCTCAAGGAACGATCAAAGCGCTCTTTTGCAGAAATGCTAAAGAGAGCTGAGCCACCTTCGACAGGAAACATCTTTTCCTTTTTGCCAACCGATGAGGGTACATCTGACGATCCCGTCGAAGGGTGTTCTTATGCCATGCCAGAAGGATCTAGGAAGAGGAGAATAGTAAACTCTCCTAATCTTTCTCGCAAAGGTCGTAAGATAACCCCTAGCGGAATGACCAATAAGCCTACGCAAAAAGGAAGCGGTGAAGAAAAACCGAAGCAAGTACCTCCCTGTTTTAATTTCAAATCTAACCAGGAGTACCCACCGCTTCCTGGGGCACCAAAAACCCCTCGTGCACCCATTTCTCGATCAGAGGATAAAAAAGAAACAGGGTTTATAAATTTCTCTGATATTGTGGACTGGATATTCAAAACATTCAACATAACAGATCCCCTTAAAAACATTCTTCTTGTCCTTCTCCCTACAGTGAAAACATTTTTGAAACAACTGGCAGCAACTTGGCCCCTCATTTCAGCTATCATATCTTTCGATGACTAATACGGCGAAAGAGGTTAGGAATTTTATCACTGTATTACAGTGGAATTGCAGAAGTATCATCCCCAAACTCGATTTATTTTCTCATTTGATAAACACTTATAATTGTGACGCTTTTGCGCTTTGTGAAACTTTTCTAAATTCAAATAATCAACCCAATTTCCACGATTTTAACATAATCCGTCGAGACCGAGACTCACATGGTGGAGGGGTACTTTTAGGGATCAGAAAGTGCTACTCCTTTTTTAGAATCAACCTCCCTCGGATCTCGAATATTGAAGTCGTTGCCATTCAAACAAATATGAATGGAAAAGACCTTTGCATTGCTTCGATTTATATTCCTCCATCCGTGCGGATTGAACAGAGGCAACTTCCTGACATAGCAGAATTGTTTCCCGCACCTTTTTTGATTTTGGGAGATTTTAACTCCCACTGTTTGCAATGGGGATCGCAATACGACGACGCCCGATCTTCTTTAATTTGTAACTTGATCGACGACTTCAATATGACACTTTTGAATACTGGGGAAGCGACACGTGTACCTAATCCTCCAGCACGTGAAAGCGTGCTTGACCTATCCCTTTGCTCGACATCACTAGCGTTAGATTGCCAGTGGAAAGTAATCAATGATCCTCACGGTAGTGATCATCTCCCAATCGTTATTTCAATTGCTAATGGTTCTACTCCCGCGAATCCAATCAATATGTCATACGACCTCACACGTAACATTGATTGGAAGCGTTATGAGACTATCATAGCGGAAAATCTCGAATCTCACGAGGAACTTCCTCCGGAGGAAGAATACGCGTTCCTTTCTGGCTTGATCATCGACGCCGCGACTCAAGCTCAGACCAAACCGATACCCGGGATAACAATTAGACGGCGTCCTCCTACCAAGTGGTGGGACAAAGAGTGCTCTGAACTGTACGCGCAAAGGTCCTCGGCATATAAAGACTACCGAAAGTATGGCTCGGTTAAGCTGCTTCGAAGGTACGAGGTACTGGACAGGCAGATGAAGAGCTTAATGAAAGCGAAAAAACGCGGATACTGGCGGCGGTTTGTAAACGCGTTATCGAGGGAAACAGCGATGAGCACTCTTTGGGATACCGCCAGGCGCATGCGGAATCGTAACGCTTCGAATGAGTCCGAGGAGTATTCAGATCGCTGGATACTCGATTTCGCCAGAAAGGTCTGTCCGGACTCTGTCCCCGAACAGAAGACCTTTCGCGACGCGTTTTTAGTAGCTACGGAAGAGCCTCCATTTTCGATGTTGGCATTTTCAATGGCTCTCCTCTCGTGCAACAATAAAGCTCCAGGGTTGGATAGAATTAAATTCAACTTGTTGAAGAATCTACCCGATTCTGCAAAAAGACGCTTGTTGAACTTGTTCAACAAGTTTCTTGAGCTAAACATTGTTCCGCACGACTGGAGGGAGATAAAAGTCATTGCTATTCAAAAACCCGGAAAACCTGCCTCTGATCACAATTCTTATAGGCCGATTGCTATGCTCTCTTGCATCCGGAAATTAATGGAGAAAATGATCCTCTTACGGTTAGACAAATGGGTCGAAACAAATGGTTTACTTTCAGATACTCAATTTGGCTTTCGCCGGGGCAAAGGGACGAACGATTGCCTAGCGTTGCTTTCTACTAAAATTCAACTCGCCTTTGCTCGAAAAGAGCAAATGGCTTCTGCATTCTTGGACATTAAGGGGGCATTTGACTCTGTCTCTGTAGAAGTTTTAACCGAGAAACTTCATTCGCAGGGACTTTCACCAAATTTGAATAATTTTTTGCTCAATTTGTTGTCAGAAAAGCATATGTATTTCTCACATGGTGATTCGACAACTTCCCGAATTAGTTACATGGGTCTTCCCCAGGGCTCATGTTTAAGCCCTCTCTTATATAATGTTTACGTTAATGACATCGATGAATGTCTTGCCAATTCATGCACGCTACGGCAACTTGCAGACGATAGCGTTGTATCCATTACTGGTAGCGAGGCTAGCGATCTGCAAGGACCATTGCAAGATACCTTAGACAATTTGTCTGAATGGGCTCTCAAGCTGGGTATCGAATTCTCTCCGGAGAAAACTGAGCTGGTCGTTTTTTCTAGGAAGCATAACCCAGCTCAGCTGCAGCTCCTACTAACGGGTAAAACGATCACTCAGGTTTTAGTCGCTAAATATCTCGGGGTCTGGTTCGACTCTAAATGCACCTGGGCTTGTCATATTAGGTATCTGACACAAAAATGCCAACAGAGGATTAATTTTCTTCGTACAATTACTGGAACTTGGTGGGGTGCTCACCCAAGAGACCTTCTAAGGTTATACCAAACAACGATACTGTCAGTTCTTGAATACGGTTGTTTCTGCTTTCGCTCTGCTGCGAAAACACACATTATAAAACTAGAAAGAATACAATATCGTTGTTTGCGTATTGCCTTAGGTTGCATGCAGTCGACCCATACGATGAGTCTTGAAGTGCTAGCGGGTATACTTCCGTTGAAACATCGTTTTTGGAATCTCTCTTACCGGTTACTTATTCGATGTACGATCATGAACCCATTAGTAATTGAAAATTTCGAGAGGTTGGTCGACCTTCAATCTCAATCCAGATTTATGACTTTATATTTTGACTATATGGCTCAAAATATTAATCCTTCTTCATACGATTCCTCCAATGTCGCACTTTTAAATACTTCTAATAATGCTATATTCTTCGACACCACCATGAAACAAGACATTTCTGGTATCCCGGATCAATTACGACCGCAAGAGATCCCTAAGATTTTTTCCGATAAGTTCAAACATGTTAGTTGTGATAAAAGGTTTTTCACTGACGGATCTAATCTAAATGAGTCCACTGGCTTCGGTGTTTTCCACGAAAATTTTACCGCCTCCTACAAACTCGATGCTCCTGCTTCCGTGTACACCGCAGAACTTGCTGCTATTAAGTACTCCCTTGGGATCATCGAAACCCTACCCATAGACCACTACTTCATCTTCACAGACAGTCTCAGTGCCATTGAGGCTCTGCGATCGATGAAGACTGTGAAGCACACCCCGTATTTCCTGGGGAAAATACGTCGGTTTTTAAGTGCTTTAACAGATAAAAATTACCGGGTTACCTTAGCGTGGGTACCTTCTCATTGTTTCATTCCGGGCAATGAAAAGGCTGACTCTTTAGCTAAGGTGGGTGCTATTGATGGCGATATTTATAGTAGACCAGTTGCTTATGATGAATTTTATAGTATTTTGCGTCAGAGAACACTCAATAGTTAGCAATTATCATGGGATACAGTTGAACTGGGACGGTGGCTACATTCCATTTCTCCTAAGGTATCGACGAAAGCATGGTTCAAGGGGTTGGATGTAAGTCGGGACTTCATTCGAGTGATGTCAAGACTTATGTCCAATCACTACACGTTAAACACGCATCTCTTTCGTATAGGACTTGTGGACAGTAATCACTGCGTTTGTGGCGATGGCTACCACGACATCGAGCACGTTGTTTGGTCGTGTGCCGAATACTCTGATGTTAGGTCCAAGCTAATAGATTCCCTTCGGGCCCGAGGAAGACAAGCAAATGTACCCGTTAGAGACATTTTGGGAAGTGGTGATCTCCAGTATATGTCAGAGCTATACTGTTTTTTGAAAAATGCGGATATTAAACTCTAAAATAAACGTTTTTTTGTATCTTATCAGATTACTCATCCTTCTTTCACTGAATGACTGGTGTACCTTGTGCTGGAGACACAAAAACTCGAAACCTGATTGGATACAGTGCTGTACCTGTTTCGAGATCACGATAATTCGGTGCAATGTGAAATGCAGTGTAATACATGTGCGAAAATTTATTCACTAGTAATTAGAAATTAGTTTATATTTATCTTAGAATAGTTATAGTTAATAATTACTTAATAATACAAACAAACTCAAGCTCCCAACCCAACAACCCCCAACCAGAAATCTGTAGCGATGACTCCCTCTAACAAGTTTGTTTTTACCCTGTAAAAAATAAAATGTATTTTAAAACACTGCTCCGTCAAGCTAACGCAAATGAGCTAGAAAATAAACAACTTTGAAACTAAAAAACTAATCAGGCCACGACGTGTAAATGGTAAACTAATCCCAAGTTGCTATATACGTGGTTCCCTGTGTAACTTCACTAGCTCAGATCCATCACGGGAAGCAACTACGAAATGTGCGGCCGTCAAGCTCAAGCTCAATAATCAGGCCACGAAGTGTACAATTAAATGAATATTTCAATTGCCTCGTGGAAAAGATAGAAGGAGAAACCGCACAATGGTTGTCAATAGTCGTATATGGTTGTTGTGCAACTTTTAGCTTAGATAACACTTGAAAGTTCTATTAATTTAACAGTATGGATGCAAATAATGTTGCAATTGGTTTAAAAGCTTTATTATATTATATATAAAAGATATTCAAAAAAAACAAACAGAATTAGTGATAACAACTGTTATGAAAAAACTATTATTTAATGTTTAGTTTTCTTCGTTTGGAAAGTATTTTTTTGTTTTTTTTTTATCCCTCCGAATTTTTTGCTCTCGAGTTCTAATCTTCGTATTCATCACTTGCAGCTTTGCTTTAACCAGCATATTTATGTATTTACTATCTGACCCGGCAAACTTCGTCCCGCCTATTTTTATGTTTAATTCAATAATTTTCAACATTCCAAATTCATTGATTTTTTTGCGTTTTGTTTATATCGTTTGAAATCATTGGTTTTTCGGAATGACAACATCCTCGACTTTTGCCTTTAGTACATCACCTCTATTCCGAAAAAACTCATATTCAGTTTTTTCGTGATTTTCCAGAAACTGAAAGTGATCATCTTAGAATTCAAGATGGTGTCCAGGGTCAATGCTTGGCTTCTATACATTATTTCGATTACGGAAATATTCATATGCAGTAGTATTCGGCTGTTTCCCAGAAGTTGCCATCTTACAATTCAAAATGGTGTCTGAGGTCAATTTTTAGCTCCATGCATCATTCTGGTTAAGGAAACACCCATATTTGGTTGTTTTTGGGTCATTTTCGGCAGTTTTCCAGTCACCAAAAGTACCCATATTGGGTGGTATTTGGTCATATCTCGCTGTTTCTCAGAAACCGGAAGTCGGCATCTTGGATTTCAAAATGGTATTCAGAGACAATTTCTGGCCTCTGAGCGTCATTCTAGTTAAAGAAACATCCATATTAGGTGGTATTTGGTCATTTTCGTCTCTTTTCCAATCACTGGAAGTCGCCATCTTACAATTGAAATGTTGTCTGAGGTCGATTTGTGGCTTCAGTGCATCATAACAATCGCGGAAATACCCATATTTGGTCATTTGCCGCTGTTTTTCAGAAACCGGAAGTCGCCATCTTGGATTTCAAACTGGCATTTGGAGACGATTTCTGGCTTCTAAGCGTCATTCTGGTTAAAAAAACACCCATATTTGGTGGTATTTGGTCATTTTCGGCGGTTTTCCAGTCACCGGAAGTCGCCATTTTACAACTCAAAATATTGTCGGAGGTCGAAAAACGTACAAACCGTGGAACACCACCCATGGATTGCCTCATACTTAGGCGAATTATTATAAAATATTCGGCCGAGTCCACTTCACAATAAAATGTACATTTTTTTCAGTGTACCCATTAGGGTAATATTATTGTCAAAAGTTACTCTTATTCGCATGTCGTGTAGAACAAAATCAGAAGTGGCGCACCTAGCGGTCGAAAAGGTGACTAACGCTTCTGTCATTTTCAATTTGTCTTCATAATTTCACGTAAGTGAACTATATTGGTATTTAAGATATTTGGAAAAACTCATATTGGGTGGTATTTGGTCATTTTCTGCTGTTTTCAGAAACCGAAAGTCGCCATCTTAGAATTTCAAATGCTATCTGTGGTCGATTTTAGCTCCTGTGTATTATTCTAGATCCGGCTATTATTATATTGGGTGGAAATCGGCCATTTTCGGCTGTTTTCCAGAAACCGGAAGTTGCCATCTTACAATCCAAAATGTTGTCTGAGGTCGATTATGGAACATATTTGTTACCACTAAAAACATTCACCTGCCAATATGGTTCCATTTAGTTGATTAGTTCGCGAGATGTGCAGAAATTTGTGAAGAAACATGTACTTCCAGAAGAGGGAGGGGCGTCAAACCATTATGGACATATTTGTTACCTCTAGAAACATTCACATACCAAACTTGGTTGTATTTTCTTGATTGGTTCTTGAGCTGTGCGAAATTTGTATTTCATTTTCATGGGATCCCTCTCTTAAAGAAGGGGGAGTCGGGTTTCAAACCATTATGTACATATTTGTTACCACTAAAAACATTTACCTGCCAAATTTTGTTCCATTTGGTTGATTAGTTCTCGTGATGTGCACAAATTTGTGTTTCATCCAACTATTATCGACATATTAGTTAACCCTTAAAACATCCACATGCCAAATTCGGTTTCATTTGCTTGGTTTGTTCTTGAGTTGTGCAGAAATTTATGTTTCATTTGTCCCTTCCAGAAGAGGGAAGGGTCTCAAACTATCATAGGAACCTTTATCGGCACCAAAAACCCCTACATACAAATTTTCACGTCGATCGGTTTGGTAGTTTTCGCGCCTATATGGATCAGACAGACAGACAGACTTGACTGCATTTTTATATGTAAAGATTACAACATCAAACCTAAAGAGTGAATATACATTTATTGGATTGAAGCGTTCATGTAAATCTATTTTTACAAATAAAAAAATTGAATGAGAAAGGCTGGGTCTGACCGCTAGGTGGATTAATTTAGGTTTTTTAGTGTAACAACGCAAACACTCCTGTTCTGACTACAAGTTACCTTTGCTTTTAGTCCTCCACTCACCTCCTCTCGCCTGGTATGCAGAAAGTCACAAGAAAATCAAAGCTAACTGTGTCTTAACTAATATTCGGCACACGTGTTAAATAAGCACATGGCTATAGGTTCTGATGCAGGTGTATCGACAAAAACCGCCAAAAACGTAATAAAGGGCGTAAGGCAGTTTTAAAATGTTAAAAAGACATAGTATCAAAGATATCAAGCATGTAAATGAAATCTAAAAATACTCAAACCACTGTCAGTTGATTATGAACGTTACTTTATAGTTACATGTCCAATAAGTTTTGTAATGTCATGGCATTGCCATCAAAATTAGGTTGTCAAGTTATGGGATAAGGCGGTACCTGTTGTAATTCATTGAGGATAGACTATGAAAAAGTCAAGAACATGATGGGGATTATAAACCTTTTGCTCAAGAAAATAAACAGTTTGGATTTTTTAAAGTGTGTAGTGTAAGTGTATTTATAAAAATTGAAGAAAACCGGGTGTAACTCGGCAAAGCTATTCTATGCAAAACAGCAAATCGAGTTTCAAGTAAAGTTTATGGCGCGTGACAAGCCGCACTTGAAATCCATCCAACTTTCTTTCTCAAAGCTATTACAAAATTTACAAAACTGTTCTCAAGAATAAATAAAGATAGAGCAATATGATTTTTTTTAATATTTTTAAAAATAGGAAAGACATTTAACCTACACAAGGCATACTGTACATATTGTACCCCAAATTAATTTTTTAAGTATACTACGACGTTCAAGATGTACGGAGAAAGGGATAATTTATTTGCTGATACGTGAAAATTTTAGCTGTTACAAAAAAATTTAGAGCATAAGATATAGCCATTCCCGACGACGGGTGACATTTAAACTTTGATTCAAGTTCAATAATTATACTAGAAAATTTTTACGATGAAATTATTCAGTAAGGTTAGAGAACAGATTGATCTTCAATATGCAATAGAGTCTGTGTTAATTGTGTATATAGTTGATGAGTAATAAGAGTTTGAAGTACATTTTTGAGGTAAAAACTGATTTCTCTCCGCCGGGATCAGGTTAAGCTATTGGTTATTATTTTTAAACATTATGTACTATTTTGATGTAAGATATTTTTGTAAACGACATGAAATTTTCAAAGTTTCAAAAATTTAACATAGGTTTATCTACTATCCTGCAAATACGCTAATGTAAGCCAACTTTTTTTTTATTTTTTATCAAGTAGACAAAGGTGGTGGTGATGGGATGAGGATTGTTATGTTGTTACGCAACACTAGAAAAGGTTTCTGTGATGGAACGCAGATGACAGATATTTCATGCGCGTCATTTATCATGTGTGAAGTTATATCGGGGTATTAGAGAGGGATTTGAACTACCCATCAATGACAGTACTTCGTTATTCCAAGCTTTGCTATTGTTAATAACAAATTGCAGAGTCAAACTTTTGCATGTGTGAATATATTTTTGAGCAATCCAGTATTTTTTCATGAGCAATGGTTTTTGTAAATTGATTTTTTTTCAATCACATTAATTTCTAATTATTTTGTAAGCTTAGTTTGAATATAACATATGTAACATCAAACAATTTAGAAAATCAACTACTATTCAAGTTATGAAATTAAAAAAAAATAAATCGTTAGGAAACAGTTTTTCGAAAATAATCAAAGAATGGAGAAAAAGTCTTTAGATATTGGAGAAAACAGCTGTGCAGATTCGTTTCCGATCATCCACGGGTTTTCATGATCTACTGAACGAAGGATTTATCGCAATTTAGATAATCAATTAAGTTTTAAACCAACGCTGGCCATCTGCATCGAATTGTCGATAGTATCATAGTTACATCTTGAACTTCAACTCGATATTTCAAAAAAATAATTCATCATGTTAGATTAAATACCAACTTTTAATAGTCCAACATGCATTTGAAGCCAACTAGTTCTGAATATATTCATATTGGGTGGTATTCGGTCATTTTCAGCAGATTTTCTAGCATCAATCTGACACCGGAAATACCCATATTGGGATGTATTTAGTTATTTTGGTTGTTTTACAGAAAATAAAAATGGTCGTCTTTAAATTCAAAATGGTGTCCAAGGGCAAAGTTTGGTTTCTATGCATCATCTCGATTACGGAAATATCCATATTGAGCATTATTCGGTCATTTTCTACTGTTTCCTAGAAGTTGCAATTTAGCAATTTAAAATGGTGCCTGAGGTAAATTGTTAGCTACATGCATCATTCTGGTTCCAGAGATACTTATATTGTTTATTTTAGGCTGTTTTTCCCAAACCGGTAGCCGCCATTTTGGATTTCAAAATGGTATTTAAGATGATTTCTGGCATCTGATCGTCATTCTGGTTGAAAAAAACCCATTTTGGATGTTATTCGATCATTTTCGGCTGTTTCCCAGAAACCGGAATTCGCCAACCTAGAATCCAAAATGGGGTCTGTGGTCGCTTTCAGCTGCTGTGTATCATTCTATCCGGAGATACTCATGTTAGACGGAAATCAGCCAATTTTATCTTCTGTCCATCTTTCTGGTTCCGGAGACACTCATATTTAATGGGAATCGTCCATTTCAGACCGTTTTCCAGAAACCGGAAGTTGCCATCTTACAATTCAAAATGTTGTCTGAAGTCGATGTGTGGCTCCAGTGCATCATTACGGTTCCGGAAATACCCATATTGGGTGTTATTTGTTCGTTTGCCACTGTTTTTTCCGAAACCGGAAGTCGCCATTTTGGAATAATGACATTTGAAGATAATTCCGATCGATTTTAACTCCTGAGTATCAATCTAGATCCGGATATTATTATATTGGGTGGAAATCAGCCATTTTGGTTGTTTTCCAGAAACCGGAAGTTGCCATCTTACAATCGAAAATGTTGCCTGAGGTCGATTATGGAATAAATTTGTTACCTCTAAAAACATTCACCTGCCAAATTTGGTTCCATTTAGTTGGTTAGCAGAAATTTGTGTTTCATTTGTATGGAACCCCTCCCTTCTAGAAAAGGGAGGGGTGTCGAACCATTATGGACATATTTGAAACCCCTTAAAACATCCACATGCGAAATTCGGTTTCAATTGCTTGGTTTGTTCTTGAGTTGTGCAGAAATTTATGTTTCATTTGTATGGGACCCCTCCCTTCCAGAAGAAGGAGGGGTTTCAAACTATCATAGGAACCTTTATCGGCACCAAAAACCCCTACATACAAATTTTCATGTCGATCGGTTTGGTAGTTTTCGAGCCTATATGGATCAGACAGACAGACCGGACTGCATTTTTATATGTATAGATTACAACATCAATATTTTGGAACCTTAAGAGTGAATATACATTTATTGGATTGAAGCGTTCATCTAAACTTATTGAAACAAATAAAAGTTTGAATGAGAAAGGCTGGGTCTGACCGCTAGGTGGATTAATTTAGGTTTTTCATGACATAGATACTTTACAGAACTAGTTTAACCTTATATTTTATATACATCATAAATAAATGATTCGTCATCTTTTGAAAACAGCTTCTTTTGTATCTTATTTTCTGAAATCGGAACAAAAGAGTAATACTTTTGTGTGGCAGCTATTATTATAGATTTTTTGAAAATATTGCTCCATTCTGTTACTCCTTGTTCATATTCTTTATATGATACCCAACTAAATGACATTTTTGATGAATTTTTATAATTTTTCTGATTAGAGCAATCATACAATTCTTTTGCGCTTGTAATGGGATGTTCATGTTCTTTAGCTAAACGTTATATTTTGTTTTAAACTTGCAAAGACTTGCAAAGTTTTTTCTATTTTTATATTGTGAGGCAGCTCCATCAGACATAAATATCGCGTTTTTCAACTGTTTTGTTGTTTTCAAAAAACTCATAAATTTGGCAATGAACACCTGAACCGCAACAGTATCATGGTGGAGTACTTCCGATATTATGATGAAGCTGATATTCTTAAGTGTTCCAGATTCTGAATAGTAAACAACGAAGGGATGAATGGTGGCTTGACTATTATTCCAATAACTACACGAATCATAAATTGATAAAGACGTATTAAAACTAGCTTGACTGTTCAATATTTTTAATTTTGCAATAACGTTTTCGTTTAATTTGCGTAAGCTTGATGAGCATCGATGATCAGGAAAGGGTTTACAGCATTTGGGCTTGGTGTATTCCATTTTCACTTTATTCATCTTCACAAAATGCAAACTGTTACTAACACATCTGGAGTAGTGCAATCGTATTTATATACGAAAACAGATATCATAGGTAACCCAGTAGTTATTGGTTGCGTACTTTACAAACAGTTATTTCTAGTAAACAAGTAGATAGTGTTGCACGACAAACATATTTTTTTATAAATCATTCGGCAAGGGGGAACGTGTAGGTAGCCTAAGGTTTAGCGCTTGAGTTATTTATCCAATCGTTTTGTTGTCAAAGACTGAATTGTATATTTTTGATCAAGCATTCCAATGAACGTATGGTTTTTGCTGGAGAACCATGGACAAATTAAGAAAAACGTGTATTTTCCGAAATATTAATATTTTTTCGAGCTTAAATTCAAAATAACTCGAAAATCGATGCCTTTAGAATGTTTACCACCAAGAGCTTTTTGATTCAAAATGACTCTCTGCATCTTTTAAAATCATCAGAATAAAAATATTTTGAAAAATGTTTAAAATAGAATTTTTATAAAAAAATTAATCTACCATAAAAAAAATATTTTTCATTTCTCCATCCTGGCCTTTTTTTTTGAAAGTTGCGTATTAACATCAAGTTTCTTTAAAAAAAAACCATTTATTTTCTTAATTGAAATTCAATGTTTATTTTTAATTTTTTTTGGTCAAAAAAATTTTTTCTTGTACAGTGTATATTTTTTTTTATGGTGCATTTTTAATTCCCTCCAACTCATTATCAGACAGTTTATCTATACAACCAACGGGTTCTGGGCTACAATGCTTCGAATAAAACCTATGCCAAACGGCATACGCCCTTTTAGAATGTAACTCATGGGTGTGAAAAATCTCTCCATCTGTGAAAAATGCTCAGTTTGCTAAACCAAATACGTGTGCAAAGTTTTATTCAAATAAAAAATGGTCGATATTCGACCATAGGTCATTTGGCGCGATCTTGCTCTGTAGCAATAAACTTAACTAAGAGATAGCCCTAATAAATAATAAAACCTAGAGAAACGAACGAATCTATACAGAGATGATTTCTGCTATGTGGTCAATCATTGTGCAGATGTTGTTGCTCCTGTCGGGTGAAATATACAGCTTACAGATGCACCAGTTATTTGCTAAAACATTTCTCATTGGTATCCGGTTTCTAATTTTACGGTTTTTCACTCTGCCAGACTAATAAAAAAGCAGAGTGACTATATGAAGGCAAGGAAGGTATGTGGTAAGGAGCATGATGATGGAACCACGTTGAAGTCTTTTGACAATCAAATGTACTGATTCTACTGGTATTGAAAAAATCTGTTTATTAAAGTGAACTCTGTAACCTTGCGGTGTTACGGAGCTCCTCTAATTAGGCAGCTCAACAAATTTTACATCAGGTTTTACGGTGATATACTCGAAATGTTAGAAAACGCGGATGATAAACTTTGCATATAAAGTTTAACTTCAAAACTGGGATCTCAATCAATCAATGAACTGTTACAATGTAGCAATTGAGGATTGCAACGATTATAATTGGTAATAATTTTATTTAACATAGCTTCTAATGTTTCAACACCTGTAAGCCTATGTAAATCGAGTGTACCAAACCAAGAAGGACGCTTCAAAATCATTTTAATTTTTTTTTCTGAATCCTTTGAAATGTTTTCTTTTTTGTTGAACAACAACTTGACCAGATCGGTACAGCACAACTAAAGCGTTGCTGGTCTAAAAATTTATTTGTAACTAAAAGTTTAATTTTTTAACAAAGTTCAGAAGTTAGTTTATTCTAGCAGTCTAAGCTGCTAGTTATCAAAATCACGTTAATTTCCACCTTTTTTTAATTTTTCCCAAACCAAAACAATTATTAGTTCCGGTCCAGTCCGGTCGAAAAAAAACTGATGGCTTCGGACCGGATTCTCCGGACCCTACCCGGTACTATGTCGGAGTTATTTTGCGAAATTGTTAAACCATGTTGAAAAATTGTTTTAGTACCGACAAAAAAAGAGATATGAATATAATTTTTATTAAGTAATATTAAACTCAAATCTTATATGTTGTATATTTGTACAGAACTTGCTAGGCGGAAAGTACTGTTCGTGCAGACCACATGGGGGATGTACGCAATAAAAGCGTAAGATGCGGAACGAAATCCTCGAGTACTGCAGTCAAACCAAGCATTGAAACTTCAACATCTTCAGGAGTAGTGAAAATTAATCAGGATGATGTATTAAAATACCGATCTATCGATAAATCGAAGGTGAACTTTTCTAGCTTACGCGGAAAAAATGTTTTAGTAAATCCGACCGAGGAGCAGACTGAAGCGTTGATAAATGATCTAAAACAAAGGATTGCAAATAATCGTTGTGAGACGATTTACGAAATCGGTGTTGGAGAAGGTAAGTTTTTGATGTGCTTGGTCCTTTTCGTATTCAGTTTTCGTTATCGGACGGTAACGGTTTTTTTTCCTTCATCATAGAGACAGTTTTTGGACTGGTTCGTCTCTTTACAGTCAGGGTTGAAGTAAACCGATAGGCTGTCGGACTATTTCGGCAGTGATTTCCTTCGTAGATTGTTCATTAGACTGATTGTTCAGTACCCTGTCTGGGGCCTGGGATAATGATAGAGAACTGTCGAAAACTCTGTATGCCCTGTTAGTACAATAAATCATTTTTGCTTCCAAAGTCATACCGAATACACGTTTATTACATTGGGTACGAGGATGTTGAATTAAAATGGCAGCAAGTGCGATAAATTTTCCGAAATTTGAAGGCGAGGAGGAAGATTGGAAACAGTTTAAGGAACAATTAGAAGAATGGTTCAAGTCTGCTAATGTGAAGGCAACTAAAAAAGTGTCGATCCTAGTCAACTGTCTCAGCGCGAGAACGTACAAACTATTGCGAGATTTGTATACACGCATTGTTCCCGCAAAGTAAGCCTACGAGCAGCTATGTCAACTGTTGGCATCTCATTTAACACCTACGACAGTGGTTTACCGAGAAAGGAGAACATTTTTTGCGGCAAAACGGGGTAAATATGCAACTGAAAAAGTTAACACTCATGGGTGGCAAGAATCAAACGCTTAACTGTAAGTTTGGTGAGCATTTGGAACATAACTTAGCAACAGTTGCGGCAAACGAGGCCATCTGGCAGCAGTCTGCCGAATGAAGAGGAAGCCTTATGTGGGCAACCAAGAAGAAAATACACAAGAAGAATCTGGTTGCGACGACTGCATCGAAGCTGAGCAGAATTACATTAGTGAGCCTATTCTATAACGGGCAAAAATTAAGTGTGCTGGGATGTATTTAACCGGTAGTGGCTTACTCTGGGGGTCCCCCATTATTGGGGAGAAATTTTTAGCGAGTGTTTAATTTACAATTATTGACTATTAAACAAATTCGTTTTAACCCAGATGATCAGTTGGAACAAGTGTTAACGAAATTTGAGCACCTTTTCTCGAATAAGTTGGGAAAATGCAGTGTGCACAGTTAGATTCGGAGCTGCTAGAGAACACGAAACAGGTTTTTTGCAAACCAAGGCTAGTGCCATTGAGCCTGCAGTCCATGGTGAACAAAGAAATCGAATTGATGGAGATTAACGGTGTTATAAGTAGATGCGACTCAGAGTGGGCTACTCCGATCGTCCCTGTTCTAAAGTATGATGGAAAACGGATTCGACTGCGCGGTGTCTATAAAGTGATATAATATAAAGTTTCAAAGGACGTGCGTCATCCATTGCCCCGAGTGGAAGAGGTAATGAGTAAACTGGTTGGTTCTAAATGTTTTTCTAAACTAGATTTGAGTAGAGCATATAATCAATTTGAGTTGAGTGAAAAATCTAAAAAGTTGTACGCACTTTCCAGTGGAGTGTTCTTGATGAACCGACTGCCGGCTACAGGAATAGTGCAAAGAGAGCTAGAAAAGTTGTTGTCTACAGTTTCGGGTGTGGTAATCTTTCTAGACGATGTATTAGTTGCACGTAAACATTTGGAGAGGTTGGTGCAAGTTTTAAAAAATATTAGAAGATGCCGGACTGACGTTATGTAGAAAAAAATGTAGTTTCATGAAGCATTGGGTAAGATACCTTGGTTTCGAGATTTCAGGTGATGGTATTACTAAAACAAGAGGCCGAATAAAAACTATATCAGAAGCGAAACCACCAGCTAACGTGTCTGAAGTGCGTGCCTTTGCCGGACTCGTGCACTACTACAGTAGGTGAAAGGTTTAGCTAACCTAATGTCACCCCTGCTAAGAAAAAATCAAAAACTCGAGTGGGGTATAGAGTGCCAAGAAGCATTCAAGAAGGTCAAAAACGAAATTTTGACCCAGACAAGGATATGGTGTTGATTTGTGACACGTCAAAAGACGGAATATCAGCGGTGTTAGCACACAAAATTGACAATGTCGATCGCCCTGTGGCATTTGCCTCTAGAGTATTGAGTGGTTCAGAGAAAGCATACAGTGTATTACACAAAATTACACAAAGAAGGTCTGGCTATAATGTACGGTTTAAATAAGTACTACCAATATTTAACAGGAAACAAATTCACTATCAAAACCGATCACAATCCATTGGTATCCATTTTGAGCCCGCAGAAAGGTATACCGGTTATGGCTGCTGGACGCATCCAGCGATGGGCTAATTTTCCCTCCGGTTTCAATAACAATCTGGAATATGTTAAGGCCGGAGATAACATTTCAGATCATCCGTCAAGAGCACCCATAGAATCGTGGGAACTGTGGAAAAAAGATGCTTCGTATCTGAATTTTGTGGATAAAATAACGTCTCGGGCAAAACTCATTCAATGGAAAGTCCTTGATAAACCATTTTTTTTTCTGTATGGACTTCCTCACTGCGACCAGAATCGTAGATCTATTGTAAGATATTCCCGGGGTTCTATTATTAGCAATACCGCTATTGAGAAGTGGCATGCTTATTATTATTGCTTATCAGTGCTCGTGTGTAATATGATACTCTTCCTTTTACCCGCTTACTGTTCTACTATACCGAAGCTCGTTTCTCTTGCCAAGTACTACCAATTATAATTCCCTGGAGAAGTTTCGTAGTGCGGCCTTCTGGCCAGTATTATTAATAAGAGGGACTCATGTATTGTCAAGAGAAAGTCACGCAAAAGTGTTATAGATTTCAACGTAAAGGAAGGGTAAGTGGTGGAGAGCCTGAGAATGAATTTGCTTGACAAAGCAGACGCTGTAACCTTGCGGCTACGCAGCTTCCCTAATAAACCATCTACGCGGTTTGCCTGATAAACCATGGTCCAGAGTACATCTAGACTTCGCAGGGCCGGTAGAGGGCACTTGGTTTTTGATTATAATTGACGCTCTGACAAAATGGCCTGACAAATTTTCATACTATGACCATTACAGCTGATTTTACTATTGAGAAGCTTTTGGAATGCATGTCCATTCGGTTTGATCGACGAAGTAGTCAGTGACAATGGATGGCACTGAATTTACAGCCGAAAAATTTCGGCGATTGTGACAGCCAACGGAATCGAGCATACACTCACAGCGCCGGGTCATCCAGCAACAAACGGTGCTGCGGATAATTTTGTAAAAACCTTCAAAACATCATTAAAGAAATCCCTCCGAAGCAGAAACGGTCGAGCTCTAACAGAAATTATCTCCAACATTTTGATGGGCTACCGTAAATCAAAACATTGCTCGTCAGAAATGGCTCCTGCGATCGCAATGTTCAACAGAGACATAAAATCCAGAATGGATCTGGTAAACCCCATGAACAAAACGTGCACAACATCAGACCGCATCAAATTGAATATTGAACGAAGTCCAAAAAACCAGATAAAGCAATATACGGGAGTTAGACAAGCAGTGTTCAACAGAGGAGAATCAGTGTTTGTTAGAGATTACTCTAATCTGAACAAAGCTGCCTGGACGAAAGCAGTGGTACTGCACAGTGGGTCTATGAGACTACATAGTAAAGCTTGACGTTTTTGGTAGATCAAGCGTTACACTGATCAAATGGTGAAGGATAACTCAGTAGTAAGAGAGACCTGCGAGCAACTTCGACGTGAACCGAAAGTAAAAGACACTTTCACGAAGGTGCCACCGCAATGTGACGTGGGTCAGGGATTGGCGACGACTGAAGAAGTATCCTACTAAAATATTTTAAGCAATCACTCACAAGTTTTGGCAGATTCGAATAACAGGAACGGACAGCTTGTTGCAGTAGAAGAAGAGTTATTAGGGTTCGAGGGAGGTGGTTGGGTGATAAAACCCGAGAACAGTCGAACAAGGAATCGCATACAAATCTTTGATACTGGCTTGTTAGGAAGACCCTTGAAAAAACGCAAACAAGATCCCAGGTATAAAAGTAAATTAAACGCAATATGTAGTTCCTTCACAGAGCTCAGCTTATGAACCATTAGAAGAAATGTTTAAACAGAGGGTCAAGACAATTATCATGAACAGGTTTGGATAATCAATGAGCCTGTTGTGAGGGTGTTCAGTACCCTGTCTGGGGCCTGGGATAATGATAGAGAACTGTCAAAAATTCCGTATACCCTATTAGTACAAAAATCATTCCTGCTTCCGAAGTCATACCGAATACACGTTTATTAGACTGATGAACCGATACCGATCGGGAGCCCGTCATTCTTCCTGAAGCCGTTGAAAATGACTATGCATACATTTGAATAAATAGCTTTTCGTTATTTCAGATGGTAGCGAGAGTGGGTTGGAACCAGAGGAGTTCGAATCGTCTGTAGCTTCATTGACTGCATTTGCAGAAATATTAAATGCTAAATGTGTTGAATTACAAAGAAGAAAAGGTGAACGTGGTACAACCGGATTGTACTTGGTGCGTTCCAAAGTCGATGATAATGATTTTACTGAAATTCGTGTGGCGGTTGTAGGAAATGTCGATGCAGGCAAATCCACTCTTCTAGGAGTGTTGACACATGGTGAGCTGGATAATGGACGCGGTTTTGCCAGACAACGGTTATTTCGACACAAACACGAAATTGAAAGCGGTCGAACAAGCTCTGTTGGAAACGACATTCTTGGATTTGACAGTGTTGGTAATGTGGTTAACAAACCAGACCATGGTACTTTGGATTGGGTAAAAATTTGCGAAAAATCTGCAAAGGTAATAACGTTTATTGATTTAGCTGGGCACGAACGCTACCTCAAAACTACTGTGTTTGGGATGACAGGACACGCACCAGATTTTGGTATGCTGATGGTAAATAAAAATTAAAGTAATTTTATTCTATTAAAGATTGTTTAATAATAGTTATGTTTATTCTTTTTCCAGATCGGAGCTAATTCAGGCATAGTCGGTATGACTAAAGAACATTTAGGTTTGGCTTTAGCACTTTCAGTGCCAGTGTTTGTAGTTGTAACAAAAATTGACATGTGCCCGCCAAATGTGCTGCAAGAAAATTTGAAAATGCTATATAAAATTTTAAAATCACAAGGATGCCGTAAGGTACCAGTCATGGTAAAGACTACCGACGACGTTGTACTCAGCGCTACGAATTTTGTTTCTGAACGATTATGTCCGATATTTCAAGTATCCAATGTCACTGGTGAAAACTTGAACCTGTTGAATATGTTCCTTAATCTATTAACGGTACAAACTACTGGAAGCGACAGTCTGCTTACCGAATTTCAAATTGACGATACGTATGCAGTGCCGGTACTATAGTTATTTTTATTTAATATATCTAAGCTATCTTTTTAACAACCATATTTTTGTAGGGAGTTGGTACCGTTGTATCCGGTATAACTCTACAGGGTGTCGTGCATCTTAATGACGTTCTTCTGTTAGGACCTAATCCGCTGGGGGATTTCCAACCAATCACAATAAAAAGTATTCACCGAAAGCGAATGATTGTTCGTGAAGTTCGTAGTGGTCAAACTGCAAGCTTCGCCCTCAAAAAGATCAAACGATCCCAAATACGAAAAGGAATGGTTCTGGTCAGCCCTGAGTTGAATCCACAGGTATTAGTAATTGTTTCTTTCTTTTTTTTTTTTTCTATGTTTATTATATTCTCCTGCGAAAGCCTGAAATACTCCCCTATGAAATCATGCCATCATCATCATCATTGAAGGGTTAATATATCAACGTATCTTTGAACGAGATAGCATATCACCGCTACTTTTTATATAACTTTTATCTGACAGCTGACAGCGGGAGTCAGAACATGATTCAATTGTCATTCACTGTTACTTGATATAAGGATGTCAATGGCTCGCTGAAAACCGTAAAGCTAAAAACACGAAAGAATTTAAAATATATAACTACAGCGGTTTCGAGTTCTTGATTGAGTCACTAGCCACTATATATATACGATCTCAGGTTATGATGGACTGATTTATTTTCTGATTCAAAATAATCAACCGCAAAGGTCGTTAATGCGCATTCTGTCATTTTTCATTCTGTGCTATTCAGTGGCGTAGCGTGACCGGGTGACACCCGGGGCGGAAAATGGGAGTACCATCCCTTTCCCCCTGGGTGTCATCCCTTTCCCCCTAGGTGTCATCCCCACCGGGTTGCAGTGACATAATTTTGTTATCTAAAATTTTGAGAGTTAGCACGTTCGTTTTCAACTGCACTAAATCTACCCATTTATGAAAAATTGGTTGAGATTATACCTAGTCTTAAAAGAAAGTTTTTATAATTTCCGTGGGTTTCACCGTGACCTCCACCTAATTGATAGTTAATCTCACGATATCACCCTTTTAAAAGTGACACATATGAAAATTTTCCTTATAAGTGCCCCCACCGCCCCTATCATGCTACACCAGTGGTGCTATTGCATCGATAAGCGGCGCGAACAGAATAAACAGTACCATGTTTGTCGATATAATTGCATATTATTTATTTGCGTTCTCAACCCTGGGAAGATAATCTTATTCTGGGGGCCTAATTGATGCATGAATTTTTAATCAACAAGTTTTTGTTTAAAATTTGATGATAAAAGATCATTACGATGTTAACACATCTGTTACCAATGTAACAAAGAAACAACTTTTCCGAAATTTTAAATTGTGTCGTCGTACCGCGATTACAATTTTCCTGAAAGAACGAATGTGTTACTAATTTTTTGTTACATCACATGTACTCACGTTTGTACGTTTCCAATTTCTTAACGCAAATTCAATCAGGATACTTTAACCCTTTATAAGGCAGTGGCAACTATATTGCCACCAACAACTTGCGTTTTTTTCTGCTTCATAATTACGAGCTATGATCAGTGATCAGAAATAAACACATTTGACATTTTTTTAGCTTCGGCCCGTTAAAGGGTTAAGTATTACAATATCTTTTACGACTGTAATTAGCAATCAGGTTTAATTTTAAAATGAATTTTATATCTGCTTACATATGAACAAACAAATGTATGAATTGAATCCTGCGTATAGAAATCTTTGACTAACCTATAGATATGATCATACTTAGTTTAACCACAGACAAACAGACGAGCCTCTTCGAAGAAAAATCCTGACAAATCTTCGTCCTTTTTCGAAATGTTACACTCATGCGCCACCACGCGAGCTTGTTGCCTACTAACATACTAACATACTACTAACAAACCGTGTTTGTCTTTGCTAATGGGTCCCCAGCGGCATTACTGACGGTTTTTGTCTTTGATAATGAATGTGCACGCTTGCTTATAGCGACACCAGTGGCATTATTGCCTACTAAGCAAAACTTCAAAATAATCGTCGATGAAATCGTCTGTTTGTCTGTGGTTTAACTATAAATTCAACATTTTAACATGTGGTAAGTTTTAAGCACTGTATAGAAATTAGATTTTAACTTGGGCACTAATAGTAATTAATTTTTACTACCTTGCAATTTAATAAATCTTACACGCTGCGGAAGTTTCTTCTGACGGTTATCGGTTTCTTCTCTCCTCCGTTATCGCTGGCCAAGTGACGGAGCTGTCAGTCCATTTGCTACAGCAGCTAGCTTGCCGTAGTTGGCGGCGATTAAGCGCATTCCATTTGCATCTACGTCCAGTACTGCAATCTTGGTAGCAGGTCGCTCGCATACTCCGGCACTAGTCTGAATGATTGCCGAACGAACTTGGCGAACGAACGGGTATGTGCCTCAAAGGTCGACTGTTTCCACTTCTGTAAGATAGCTACGGAACATTTCTTCCATAGGTACCCGTTGTGGCTTAACTTTCGCCAAGATCCCGCTTAATCAAAAACCATAAACGGATGATAATCCATGTGGTTTAACGATTTCCTATTTAGTCGTGACTATATCTCGAACTAGTTGTTAAGCACGTTTTATGGTTGATGGTTATGCGGGATTTTCATCACCGATTTCCACCCACGAAATTCGTCCCTCGATCAATAAAAATTTCTAACGGACTTTCGGGCAAAACAATTCCGTAGTGCAAGGATACATGAGCTTGTATTCAGTGTAACAGTCAATTCGATGTGTATTGCCCGTGTAGCCGAACATGTCACAATAATGCCCCATCGCTTCTCATGATGACGACTTACAACGACGAAAAGGGGTCAAAAAAATCGACACCCTCATATGAGAATGGTCGAGCAAAAGCAGCTAGTCTTGATTCAGGCAAAGAAGCCATTATCGGGGAAACAGCACGTTGTAATTTACAATCCTACCATTCCTCGATGAACACGTACACTAACAATGTGAACTCGGAACATGGAAACAGTTAAAAATTTCGTTCACACAGGTCTCGTGACATTGGTGATGGCAGTCCATAGGCGTAGCCAGAGGGGGGCAGGGGGGGGCGTTGCCCACCTCCCTCCCCCTTAATGTTGACATTGGTGCAGAATTTTGTTTTCAATATTTTAATAGCACAAAACGACGTCTTTAGCCCATAGAAACATCTGTGTAAGATAACAGCCAGATCAAAAATAATTGATTGAAATGCTTGCGCTATGTTGCGTGGAATTGCACAGGTTTTTCAGTTGATCTACCGAGGATATTGCAGCGGCAAAAGTACCGGGCAAATCCGCCTGCATCAACTAACTTGGAGTATTGGAACCGAGCTGTGACAATTCCTTACCTTGATTCTCTTGTAACCTCACTGGAAACACGGTTCGATGAAGATAGTGACCTGCCTACGCGTTGTCCTTGCTGCATCCCGCTAACGTAATACGTATGTCGTTGGAAGAGTTCAAGCGCAAAACCGAAAATTTCGTAATTTTTTATGAAGTTGACAATTTTGTTGGAGAGGTGGAAGTTTTGTGTTAACATTGTAGCAGTATGAGAGCAGATCGTAAGAACTTAAAAGAGTTGGATCTTATAGATCTGCTAGCTAAAGCCCGTTCTTTCTTCCCTGCGACTGAGAAAGCAGTTAAAATTTCACTTGCTCTACCATGGAAACATGCACGATTGAACGCTCGTTCAGCACATTACGTCGGGTGAAAACATGGATAAGGTCAACAATATTTGAACAGCGGTTGAGAGCTCTCTGCTTGCTGAGTGTTCATCGGCAGATGGTCATCAACAATCGTGAAAAGACACATGAACCGCTTCCGGAACGTTTGACGTTTGATACCCGAAGATTTTAATGAGAATCTTGACTGTGTCTTCAATCTTCACATCCTTGGGAACCTTTGAAAAGGTCCTGGTAGCGGTTAAACAACAACGTCCGAACGTAACTTTGTTTTCTTCGTCGAAGACAAACTCGATGATGTTCGAAGAGAGGGACTCCAAAATCTGCTCCGGGGTTTGATACTGACGCTGCTGATGCTGGACCGCTATCCGCTGTAAAATTTGGGCCATCTTGTGAATCATATCTTGAATTCCTGGTTGCGGCTTGGACAAAGAATAATCAAATTTTCCACTCTGATGTCAAGGACAACTTTTCACTGGTTACCTTTATGTAACAATCACTAAAGACTAGTACTATTATTTACTAGTACTAGTATTTATTTCTATTTTTCAAAACACGCTTAAGTCGCTTTTTACGCGGGGGATACGTGCCGCGTAAAAAAACGCGTAAATTCCAGAATCCGCGTAAAAAAACGCGTAAATTTCGAAACCCGCTTAAACTCCGGAATCCACGTAAAAGAAGCCGCGTATAAACAACCGCGTAAAAAGCGACCTTAGTGTACCATGTTTTTACTTCTAAAATTTTGAAGAGCTTGCCCCCCCCCCCCCTTATTTGAAATTCTGGCTACGCCCATAGATGGCACCATAAATGAAAATCGCACACGACGACAGAAGGATAGGATACCTGTTGTCCTCGTCTATATAGTCACATTCTCCCAAACGGCTGCGAATCCGCATCACATTATTTTTATGAAGACGGTTGCCTGCCATGAGTGTCGCTAGTTCATCCGCGTAAACATCTTGTGTCTGCTTGAAATGAAAGATCTCAGCTTTCAAAAATTCATCTCGAGTTAGTGGTCCGCTTGTCATTTGTTGTTTTTTCTCCTTAAGCGAAACGTGCAAGCGCCGTAATAAATCGTAGACGTTTCCAGGAGGAAAAAAATTGTGCTAACAGAAACCGAGGCTTCCCTTCGGCGTGGTGTAGCATGCTTGAACGGATTTTTCCATAGTTACCGTGCAATTTAAAGATGATCTGGGCCAATCATTTGTGAGCTTCCACAGAAACGGTGGCCCTAGAAACCAACGACTCGTTGGTGAAGATCAAGTTCATTTTTCCATTTGGTGCCATCGTCCACTACGTTATCTTTCGAACCCAACCACCTCCAACCAGTGACATCTGTTGCATCTAGTATCTCACCCATGCGGAACGCTACAAATTCGGGAGTAGTGTTTTTGCTTCTATATATTAAATAATGCGCTATGAGACCTGAAAGATCGCAGAAATTATTAAATAATGCGCTATGAGACCTGAAAGATTTTTTTTTATAAAGTTATGTTTATTTAAACTTGTTATTTACAAATACAGTTCAAGTGTACACTTAAGGTCGTTTGCGTTTATCCCATTATTACTATTCACAATATATTCTATGTAATTCGTGATAAGCTTCAAAATTTTCACTGTTCTAGGTATTCGCGTCATTGTTGGTTTCACTATGTCCATATAGGTTGCTCTTCTCCGACCCGGTAGGCACCTTGCGATCAGCTGCTGTAGTGTCCTCCATGCGTTGGTCACACGCGGACATTCCGCTAACTTGTGTATCTGCGCGGTGTATGGTATACACCAATCGTCGGTGTTCTGTTTTTCCGTTAACAGACAAGAACAGTGTAGACTTTTCTTGAGACGATAGGTTCCGATTCCGCAAGATGTTAGACCAAACTCGGCGCCAATCAGTTGCTGGATCCTCGCGTTCCACTTTCGGTTTCTCAATACTGCTCATAAAGTGACGGTATATGTTGTCAGCGGACATGTTTTGTAAAATTTGCGATGGTAATTGAGTGACATGCTGCCGTATCGTTGAAGGAGCGTAAATAGCCATCAATGTTCGAAGTAAATCGCGCTTGGTTGGGTTGCTGACTCCTCCTAAAAAAACCATGTTACGGTCTGTTCGAAGTTCATATCGAAACGTGTCTGTGGCGGGGACGGGACACGAGGCATATGGACGCTAGGCATATGGATGTTAGGCATAGTATGCTAGGCATACAGACGCGAGGCATGATGGATGTGAGGCATAATGGATACGAGGCATACTGCCAAAAGGCATAACGGACGCGAGGCCGAATGGACGCGAGGTCGAACGGACGCAAAGTCGAATGGACGCGAAGCTGAATGCGATGTTGTACGATCGCATGATATCAAATTATGTAGCTCAGGTGTTATTATATTCCTAAACAGTTTAAGTTGGGTATAATACTTTTCTTGAAATCATGCGGCGAAGACGCATAATCGAGGGCAAGGAAACGAGGCGGCACTAAGCCGCCGTGGTTTCCGCAGTCCGAGCCGGCCGTCGACCCGCCGTCGGAAGCGGCGGCCTCTCGCACCCAAACGACTGATCTACTGGTTTGCTAGGTCTACTCAAACAGAGTTTTCTTCCCTTAGTTAAGTCCGAACGAGCGGTAGCGAGTAAGGACAGCATTCGCTCGAACAGCGAGTCGGCCGAAGCCCGCGAGTGTATTGCTTTCCAAATGACACTTTGAAGCGAAATACATGTTATTGAATGCTGTGATGATGATGATGACGATAATAACATATTCCGCATCACTTCCCTTTGGCCTTGTGTCCTTTCGGCTTTGTAGCCATTCGGCCTCGCGACCATTCGGCCTCGCGTCCATTCGGCCTCGCGTCCATTCGGCCTCGCGTCCATTCGGCCTCGCGTCCATTCGGCCTCGCGTCCATTCGGCCTCGCGTCCATATGCCTCGTGTCCGTATGCCTGCCGTCCGTATGCCTCGCGTCTGTATGCCTAACGGGGTGTCATCGACTGTGGCAGCGTTCCACCACCTGTCGAGAACCTTTCCCATGGTTGAATCCGAATTCATTTCCAATAATTTTTCATGGTTTGGCGTTTCCCCTAAGCTTGCCAACACTGTTGGTGAGTTAGAAACCCAGTTTCTCATATGGAAACCTCATTTGCGATGAACATATCGAACCATGTTCGCTAGTTTTATAGCTATTTCCTACGTGTCCACACTTGTCAACATATCATCAACATAATGCCTACTGTTAATATATTGAGATTGAACACTGAAAAGATCGGTAGATACCAGGTTCTACTTCCGGTGCTTCGACTCTTCTCAGAAGTGAGCTTACGAATATATCCTTTGCGTTTGTAATCCGCCATCTTCGACCCCAATATTTGCGACAATGCTGGTTCGTGTTGAATCGACATATTAAATAACTATACCTTCACTCAAAATATTTTTCACGTTATAGTTACCGGAAAAGTTATGTAAATATTTTCCACTGTCATTTTCATGTAGATTGTACGTGATTGTCGTTTGAGTTCATCATGAACTGGTGAGATGATTTATCCTGTGAATCTTATTCAGTAGACATATGCATTTCGTGTGAGTTTCACGTAGAATTTAACTACCGGTAAAGTGAAAAGCATTTGATTGTCTGAGAGGTTCTACGTTTTATGATACAACGTATAATTTTCAATTGTGTTTCCCAAATTCTTGAGAGACTAGGAATAGTTTTCAGAAATTATCCAAATATATTGCTTGATAAGTCGCACGGGCATGCAAAATCGCCAATTCGTAAATGAATGAAACGACATACAAAAAGGTAAAATGATATTGCGACATTCGCTGGCGATAATCACTGTTAGCTGCATCTGTTTATGTTCAGGAAATTCCTCGCAATTTTAAACTGAATCTGTGTGAAATCTCGATGCCGGATTCTTATGATTTTTTCAAAAGCTCACTTATTATGAAGTCATCGAAGGATTCCTTTCATGTTCAAAAACAACATCAGACAACAGCTTCGCCATTTTGATTTCTGTGTATTTTCACACGAAGAGTTCACGCGATACTTTATTCTGTTTGACGTTGCCAAGTTGACGTAGATGCTACGTGATAAAACATAGTATGCATGTGATTTTCACGAGGCTGTTATGTTTGTCACATAAATCATGCAAAATGACAGAAAATGAATAAGTACAGGAAATTTCACGTAACAATAACGTGAAAAATATTTTGAGTGTTTCAGTTCTGTCTGATTCCAAAAGTAATTTATTCAGTGTAAGTGTAGTAGTGTGTAAGAGCCACAGAGCGGTTGTTAGGTACACTCAACCAATACCACTTACCAATTAGTGACTTACCAATAAGTGAGCTTTAGAAAAACCATAAGAATCCGACATCGAAATTTCACACGGATTCAGTTCAAATTGCGAGGAATTTCCTGAATATAAACAGTTGCAGCTAACAGTGATTATCGCCAGCGAATGTCGCAATATCATTTTGCCATTTTGTATGTTATTTAATTCATTTACGAATTGGCGATTTTGCATGCTCGTGCGACTTATAGAGCAACATATTTGGATAATTTATGAAAACTTGTCCTAGTCCCACAATTGAAAATTATACGTTGTATAAAACGTAGAACCTATCAGACAATCAAATGCTTTTCACTTTACCGGTAGTTAAATTCTACGTGAAACTCACATGGAATGCATATGTCTACTGAATAAGATTCACAGGATAAATCATCTTACCGGTTCATGATGAACTCAAATGACAATCACGTAAAATCTACATGAAAATGACAATGGAAAATATTCACATAACTTTTCCGGTAATTATAACGCGAAAAATATTTCGAGTGTAAACGTTCATCGTCATATGTCCAGCGTAGTCCGACTTGGTAGCGCCCTGGGAGGGAGAAACGGATACGAAGTTGTGTGAATGTCAAAATGAACCAGAATGAGCTGTCATTGACTGTCAATTTGAACCAAGAAAAAAAAAGGATTTTTTTGCGATGAGTGTTGTTATAACTGAAAGGTATCGCGTTGCTAGAAAAAATATTCATCGCAGACAGTTTTTGAAATCATTGTCGTTTTACAAAATATTTTAGTTTGTTTTTACGTAAAATAATAAATTTCATAAGCTGTAAGTAATAATCATGCTAGCGTTCTTCGATTTTTGAACTTGCGCTTCTCGTGATTTGAGGCTTTGGTTTCAATTTCGAACACATTTTCACGGTCGAACTCAAAACTCTGAAAGTCCTTTTATACAACGGCAAATTGAAAAAAACTCAGACTCGAAAAATAAGTCTGTAAAATTTGCACATTCAGTATTCCTGATGTTACTAAGAACTTCGTTTGAGTCATGCATGCGTTACAGCAAGAAGATAGTTACACGCTATCAGAAAACGACGCATGTGCGTGTTCTCTGTTTTGAGTGTAATATCCATTTCTTTCTCCCAGGTAGCGCCCATTTTGGTAACTCGTGACGTCGTGCAGTTTGCAGTGAACGTTCATGCTCCTTGGAAAGCAGTAGGTTCTGCGGAGCATTAATTCCCATGCTGTCATCGCGAATCCTTTCACCATTTCGTGTAAGTCTCTATCGGATTCATATGAGTGGAAACAGATACTGGAGATATGAGTGACGATCATCGTCTGACGAACATGTTCCATAGATCGGCCACTCAAGACGTATCTTGACCGATACTAGTTCATTCTGTTTTCCTTCACGAGGTATTTATCATCCGCATATTGTTCATTCCAATCAATATTTTGGGTTGAACATTACAATGAGATTCTATCGGCAACCCGTCAAGATGAGAAAATTCTCCCGCCAACTAATAAATGAACAGTGTTTGTGACGGTAGTTTTATTCTTTAATCGTGTAGACATCAGTCAAATTATTTTTTGAGCTTCTATCTTTGGTCAAAGAGATACCTAACGAAACACGCATAGCATCGTTTTCATACCAACAAGTATTTGCCGTCCAGCGTAAACATAGTAGGTGCTTTTCGCCTTTCAAGTTCAGTTCCTTCGCCAAACAATCTTCCATCAGCTTGACAGAGGAGCCACTATCCAAAAACGCATAGGTGTGCAACTTGACTCCGTTTTTATACAATATAACAGGTACATACTGGAATATCACAGCTTCAGTTCCAGCGACAGGGTGTTGAAGAGCTTTGCATTCGTTATGTGAAATCAAACGGGTGTATTGAAGCTGATTTGTCTTTAGCATCATTGTGCATAAGACGATGGTGCTTGTATACAAATCCGTTCTTACAACACGGGTTTTCAGCCTTACACGAACCTCGGTATTTGCCCAGACAACTATGGCTTGCTGAGTGCAGCCCAACTTGCAAGTGGGTGCAATAATGTTGAAAACACACACTCATCGCTTCACAAAACTCATTTTGACCTGTTTGAAGATACAAAACTAGTGTCCATCCAGAACAACTTTCGCAACTCCGGCAACTCTGGTCACACGGTATTTGATATTTCCATTTCAAGTAAACACTGGGGAACGAAACAGTGTTGTTTTTAACAAGACACGTGAGGCTGACCGGTGAGATTCTGCTTAGGTGTGAATAAAGAAGAGATAAATGAGCCTGATCGTAGTCTTGATAAAACAAGCATTGCGGTTCTCGATCATATGTTCTCCTGCAGAAACACATACAAGCGTGTAGCCGTCATATATTATGTTGCTTTTTGGTTATTACCTTTTGTGTCTAATGCGCGGTCCTAAGACACAAAAAGTAATAGAATGTTGCTCGAAAGTAACGAAATTTTCCCCGTTTGTTGAGGGTGTAGGAGTCTATGGCGGGGCCATAGGAAAGATCGAGTTGAAAGCTGTACTTTCAATCAAAATTGTAGAAGACTGGATGCGCTCAATGAAGCTGGAGCTAGCGCACCACAAGACGGAGGTGATTGTGATAAAAAACCGCAAACCGAAGCAAAGGACGAAAATTAATGCCGGTGGATTAAAGCTTCAAAGCGGTCTTTGAAACTTTTAGGAGTGATGGTCGAGGACAATCTCCTCTCTGGGAGCCACGTGTATTACTCCTGCAAGAGGGTTTCAACGACCATTGTGGCATTATCACTCTAATAGCTCAGCGTTATACGGCAGCAAGCGCAAATTGCTTGCCAGCGTGACTACATCCATACACAGGGATGTAGCATCAGTTTGGTCTAATGTAGAATGTGCGCGGACGAGGTCATCTATAGAGCGGTCAGTGTGATTGCTTCCCAGATAGTCCAAGCATTACAAGGTACCAATCGACGGGGTGACCATCCAAGTGCCGAAGTAAACTAACTTCTTGCCTCTTGGTAGTTAGCCAAAACTAGAGGGTGCAAAGCAAAGCCTTGGTGCTACATTTCGATTTGGAACTCGACCTTCTGTTTATTATACACAAACTTCGCAGCCAGCTGTTCAGCGTACAGGACAATTGCGGGGCTAGCGCTACGATCCCACTGACACTAACAGTCTCTCGCGAACTGGGATTCGAACATACGACGACTGGCTTGTTAGGCCAGCATCGTACTTCGAGGCCAGCTGTGAGAGGGTGCATCAAGCACAAAATCCGGTTCCCAATACCTAACGGTAGTTCCAGGGTGTATTAGGGTAGCAGCACAGAACAGATATGCAACTTCGAACAAAACTGCTGCAAATCCTAGCCCACGCTTTCGCATTCATTTCTTGCTGTTCTATCCTACATTGATTTTATGCCTTGTTCAGACTACGCCGGACATCACCTGATATCGCCAGATGATATCGGATATCACTTCGAGCGTTCACACTACAGTGAGCTGATATGATTTGACATTTGCTTTGGTCATGAAAAGAGAAGAAAACAATAACAGGTCAAAGCTAAAACAAGACAACAAGAGCAATGGGATTAGGATAGAGATGTCAGCTAGTTGGCTCGCACCAACGCGAACTCCCATATGCAATTGTCAAAACGTGCGGGATGAAAATAGCAAAAATATTTCCTTCCTTTTTTCTCGCATGCAACGCGAAGTTAGAAATTTGTAGGGTTGCGTCAATTGTCTGTTGGCCATGTTGCCAACTGCTTGAATTGTGGTTATTATTGGTTTTCGAACATGATATCCGCGATAGCATGTAGCCGAGGTGATATCCGTTGACAGCTCGATTGTATGGGATATCAGGTAATATGGATGGTGATATGGCCTCGATAGCACGAATCGCCTGATATCAGGTGATATGCGGTGTAGTCATTATATGGAAAACATAAAACTTGATAACACAAAGCCAGAACCAAGTTTTTTGGTTCCATTTGGAGCCCCAAACAATCCTAAATTTATCGGAAGTGTACCGGCGTCAGTCAGATTTCCATCTGAAGTAACCTCTGATACACGTTGTAGACGCTACCTACGCCTAGAATATTGACCTAAATTTATTTGCTTGATACAGTTGAGTGTATAAACTCGTTACGACAGGTTACTTCTGATGGGAATCCTACTGACACCGGTGCATTGGTAATGTTGGCAGAAAACAAAATTTTCTGCATTTAAATCGACATACTCAACTTTGAACAGCTATAGCTCTTTTTAGGGACATCCTAGCTCTTCAGTGTCTTCTGCAAAGTTGTTCGGCACCTAAAATACTATACTTTAACATGATGTAGTGCTTTATTAGTGCATTATTGTGCTTTCTAGAAAGGTAAATGCTAAAAAGTGGGTTTTCTCATATCAATTTTCATACAAATTTGAAATGCAATGCGCCAAGCGGAGACAAAACCAATCGACTCCCGGTAAGTTTAGGGTTGTGTGGGGCCCCGAAAGGAACAAAAAAAACCTGGTTCCGGAAAATCGATCATTTTTCCCCACCCTGATATATATATATATATATATATATATATATATATATATATATATATATATATATATATATATATATATATAAGTCCAGTACGGCGGCCATATGCACGACCAGCAAGTTCCCGGTTCAGGAGGTTGTGTCAACCTCAAATGAAGGATACGTGGTTGCCAAGGTGGACGGAGTGTTCTACTGCAGTTGTTATGCTCCGCCGCGTTGGTCTATCGAAAGGTTCACCCAGATGGTCGATTTGTTATCTATGGAGCTGACGGGACTAACACCCTTAGTAGTGGCGGGCGACTTCAACGCTTGGGCTGTTGAGTGGGGAAGCCGCCGCACGAACCGGAGGGGTCAGATCTTGTTGGAAGCTTTGGCAAAGCTCAACCTAGATCTGGCCAACGTTGGAACCAAGTGTACATTCAGCAGAAATGGTGCGGAGTCGATCATCGACGCGACGTTCTCCAGCCCAGGACTGATCGTGAACTGGAGGGTAGACGATGGCTACACCTATAGTGACCACCAGTCGGTCTGCTATAGCGTAGTCCAGAACGTGAGGCGGCAGGCGACGGGTAGAGCCAATACTCCGACCGTCCGCGGGTGGAAGACATCGCATTTCGATGCCGAGGTATTTGCAGAAGCAATGAGAAGAGAGCGCGAGGGGGGCAGTTGGCTCCGCCCGAGTGCTGACCAATTAGTTGCCACATTATCGCGGGCGTGCGACGCCACCATGCCTAGGACCCGCCAACCTAGGAATGGTAAGTCACCGGTATACTGGTGGACCGACGCGATAGCGGACCTCCGTAGCGCGTGCCTCCGTGCAAGACGGATGTTGCAACGTGCACGTACCGATGCACAGAGGGTAGAGCGCCGTGTAGTATTCGGATCTGCAAGATCGGCGCTTAAAAGTGCGATAGAGGCGAGCAAAAGGGCCTGCTTCGATAGGCTATGCGCGAGCGCCAATACGAATCCGTGGGGCAACGCCTACAGAGTCGTAATGGCGAAGACCAAAGGCGTGTTGGCGCCTGCAGAGCAATCACCAGCGATGCTGGAACGTATCATCGAGGGACTCTTGCCACGACACGAGCCAAATCCTTGGCCTCCGGTTGCTGAGTCTCACGTCCGACGTTCCAGTATCTCAGACACAGACCAGGGATGGTCGGCCAACCTGCCGGGCATCCAATCCGTGAGAGACGGCAGCCGTGCAGAGGTTGTGGAGGAGGTAAGGGTTACGAATGAGGAACTCATCGTGATCGCCAACTCCCTAAAGGTGAGCAAGGCACCGGGACCGGATGGAATCCCGAACTTGGCCATCAGGACGGCCATGAAAGTGGCCCCCGATCTATTTCGAGCAGTCATGCAGAAGTGCCTGGATGACTGCCTCTTTCCGGACAGGTGGAAGCGACAGAGATTGGTGCTGTTGCCGAAGGCTGGGAAACCGCCAGGGGACCCATCGGCATACAGACCTATCTGTCTGCTGGACACTACGGGCAAGGTGCTTGCGAGGATTATCCTTAACAGACTGGTGAAGTACACAGAGGGTGTAAACGGTCTGGCAAGTAACCAGTTCGGCTTCCGGAAAGGTAGATCCACGCTGGATGCTATTCTCTCTGTCACCAAGACGGCAGAGGTAGCACTCCAGCGTAAGAGTTGGGGCATTCGCTATTGCGCAATCGTCACGCTTGACGTGAAGAATGCATTCAATAGCGCCAGTTGGGACTCCATAGCGCTCGCGCTTAGGAGCATCCACGTACCGGTGTCGTTGTACAAGATTTTGGAAAATTATTTCCAGAATCGGGTACTAGTTTACAACACGGAGGAGGGTCAGAAGTGCGTCCCAATCACCGCAGGGGTACCGCAAGGTTCCATCCTGGGCCCGGTGTTGTGGAATGTCATGTATGACGGGGTGTTGAAACTAAAGTTCCCTGTAGGGGTTGTGATCGTCGGTTTCGCAGACGACATCACGCTAGAGGTCTACGGCAAGTCGATCGAAGAGGTCGAGTTGACGGTCGCGCACTGCATATATATATATATATATATATATATATATATATATATATATATATATATATATATATATATATATATATATATATATATATATATATATATATATATATATATTATATATATATATTATATATATATATATATATATATATATATATATATATATATATATATATATATATATATATATATATATATATATATATATATGTATATATATATATATATATATATATATATATATATATATATATATATATATATATATATATATATATATATATATATATATATATATATATATATATATATATATATATATATATATATATATATATATATATTAGGGCGGTTCGATTTGTAGGGGATCAAAAAATCGCTTAGGCACATATGATTTCGGATTCTAGGGATCTGAATAAGATACTTTGCTCAAAAAACCATACCTCTAAAATGAATTCTGATGTCCCTTATACTAACGTGTAGGTACCCAAAAGGTCAAATTTCAAAAAATCCTGTTTTGACCCATTTAGAGTGCCCCAATCGAGTCCAAATGTATGACCGACTCCCACTAACTTTGGAGGGCCAACCCACCCATGCTAGTGTTACCCCCCTGGGACCCCCCTAGGGGGTCTCCCATACAAAAATATCAAAAAATCACCATTTTTGGCACTTTATATGACAAAAATCAGTGAAATGGCTATTATTTTTCCGCACAAATGAAGTTTCTAGGAAAAAAATGTTTTTTTTGTTTTTGGATTTTTGTTTTCTCCTGCTTCGCATAGGATTCGGTCCTGAGTCTTCAGCGCATACATACACAATTACACATATTTCTGAGCCATTCTCATTGCAGATGGCGTTTGCAGTTGGCGTCCTTTTGAACATTAAATCGTATATCACTCTGTTACATCATACGTAATATTTTTATTTCGACCAGTCAGGTGAGCACCGCTGGTATGCTACCACAACGGCTACCACGCACGGACGCTCCGTTTCCACTGTTCCCACGCACACTGTAGAACCAGAGTGAATAAATAGAGTGACGCAGAGTCTGAAACCAGAAAAACCAAACGAACACTGCAAAGTCGGGTGTTTTCGTCAATGAAATAGTCTGCTGGGAGGCAACAAAAATCCATCCACTGTTTCCTAACAATCGGATTCTTCGGGAACCGAAAAAACTCACATTCCTTACTGTTTTTTGTTATTACACAAAACGCACTTCATTTTATCTATCTCTATCAAACTTTATCAAACGAACTTGTTTTAAATTTAAATACAATAACTATCTTTTCACTCTGACAATAACAACACTCCGTTGAAGTCAACTGGAACTTGAGCAAAAAGGGGCTGCCAGAAAAATATTTTGGTGGATACATAAAAAAACCGTGTTGCTGTTTTGACTAAATTTCTCTCTGCGTCACTCTATATATTCACTCTGTGTAGAACTAGTGTAGGTTTCGTATAGGATAGAAACGTCAACATAAATCATTCTACATCGTCCGCCAAAGAGTCAACACCTAAAATAAAAACCTGAAAGTGAAAGTGAAAATTGTTAAAGTCAAAATATATATTTTTTAGTTTACAATGAACCCGCAAGATGAAATAGCAACAACATCATCAGCTATCGAAAACCCAATGAGTCATATACCCAAGCATGATGTTGCTGTTTTTGGTGTGTCTTCTGATTTGAATGATATTAATTTACCAACCGATCTGGATATCTTGAGATATTATTTTTACTTAAGCGAACGTGCAAAAACTGAACAAAAAAAGTTTTCTTATAAACAATTCTCTAATCACGTAACAGATAGGTTGGTTGGAATTTGGGAAAAACTTGGTATGGAAATAATTTCAAAAAAATATGTTGCTGTTAAATTGAATAGATTGGTTGACAAATACCAAGCCGAAATTAAGAAGACGAATAGAGACCTTTTAGTGTTTACCGGTACTCTGAACGAAATTTCTTATATTGGAGCATGTAAATGCGATTTGACGGCAGCTCAATGTAACTGCGGTTTGGTTCCAGAACGCCTGAAAGAGTTTATGCACGATCAACATAAACAGAGAAGACTAACAATTGATTCATTTCTGATGGAAATTGAAGAGCAAGGGACATCGTCATCAATGCCAACAATGCCAACATACGAAGATCCCGATGATACAACATACGTAGACGTACCGATGACGGTTGATGAAGATGTTATGAATAGAAGCACAAGTTCACAATACACAGAAAGATACGATTGTTTTAACTTTGCCTTGATGTGTGACAGATTTGGTGTGTCTGATAGAGTAGCGTCAGCATTGGCAACCAGTCTTTTCAAAGATTTTGAAATGAAAGATCAGCATGGCGAACCTCTCATCATGGATAAATCGAAAGTTCGTAGAGAAAGAGAGAAATGCAGACGAATAGTGCTCCGCAAAAGGTTTGATGATTCCAGTTTAATAGCGTTTTCATTCGACGGCAGAAAAGATGATACTTATACGAGAGAAAAAATTGATGGTAAGTATCATAGTAGGATGGTAAAAGAACCTCACCTTGTTATTTTGAGAGAACCGAATTCTCGATTGATTGCTTACGCAAGACTGGTAGAGGAAAGTGCTGAATACAAAACAAGGTTGTTTATAATTTTGAAAACCAGGCCGCGCTGGTTTATTCGTATGCGAACATCCTGGCCCCTTCAGAAATCACCATTTCTGATGACTATTGGTTGCTGTTCCCGTGATGACAGACGTTGACTGTTGACGTTTCCGCTTCTGCTCGAAGTGGTTATTGTTATCGGCGATCGAACGTGGTTCTTCCAGGGCATCATTTTTGCATTGTTTTTTCTCATTTCAGGTAGTTCAAATGTTGAATATGCATCGGGATGAAATTAGCAACGAAATTGGTAGATGAGATGACTCATTGCTGTTGTTTTGCTTCGGTTTCTGGTCGACTTTCGGTTGGTGTTGGTGATTCATTAGACGGTGCGATTGGCAGCAGGCAAATTTTGCTTACAGGACGAGTGTAATTACCTTGGGCGGTGTGGAGTGTGACCACTCGTATGATTCCATCGGCTCCTGGATGTAATTGATCCTAGCGGTCGGCCAGAGCATTGGTGGCGATCTTTCGTCCATAAGCAGGACCAGTTGACCCGTTTGTAGGTTGATAGGTGGGTCGCACCACTTTGTTCTTGGCTGTAGAGTGGCTAAATATTCCAGATGCCATCGCTTCCATATTATCTGGAATTTCTTTTGAACTAGCTGCCAATTGTTGTATTTTCGGGTAGTTTGCCGTCCCCATAGAGATCAGCGCTGTTTTTATTGAGACTGCTAAGCCGAAACAAAATCAAATTTAGTGTCACAGTCGAATCCCCGTATAAAATTTCAACATGGCACATACTGCACGCACCACTTTCTACACACAGGTCGAACAACAATACGATTATTCGACCGTTCAACTGTTCAAATCATTTGCTAACAACATTTCGAAGCTTGGTAACATGCAAAGCCGGAAAGAATTCCTTCTGCAATGTCGGCGCTCTGGTGTTATACCAACGCACATCGTACAATCTCTACACTGTGTGCACGAATTGCTAGCATCACGCAGCCCATACAGCCGTAAGTTGTCTAGGCAAATCGGACGTTTCCAGAAGTCGCTACTTAATATCGAGATCCAAGACTCGTTCCATCGTATAGATACCCTACGGAAAGAGCTGTTACACACCAAACAACAGATTGTGAGATTGGCAAGGAGCTTCCGCAAGGTCAAAATCAGGAATAGATTTGAGTGCGGAACCAACCAAAAAATGACCAGGAGTAAGGACCTCGTCGTCCGTTGGGTCATCGGTTAGGGGTGTAAGAGGACGTGAATTCAAGCAGCATTCGATCTGCGTCAATAGTGTTTCCAAATCGTCGTGGGCGATTAGAGTAGTGCCGAGAACCCGCACAAAATGCTTCTGAGCGGAGTGGATGGCTGCCTCCCACAGGCCGCCAAAGTGTGAGGCCTTGGGAGGGTTGAAGATCCATCGTATGTTGTTGGCTGCACATTCGATGGCTAGTGCTTGGTGGTGTTGCTTGTCTTTGATTAGGTTGTGCAGCTCGTTAGCTGCACCGATGAAATTTCGTCCGTTGTCCGAGTAGATTGTGTGGCATAGTCCTCTTCGTGCCACAAATCTTCTCAAAGCTTGCAGGAATTTGGCCGAGTTAAGTCGGTAACCAGCTCTAGATGAGCCGCACGGGTAGCGAAGCAGATGAACACTGCAACAAAAGCTTTTTTGGGACCGGCGCGACGGTGGGATGGTTTTAGCAGAATAGGGCCCCAGTAATCTATACCGGTGGTGGAGAACGGTCTGCTTGCTGTGACTCGGGAGGACGGTAATTCCGACATAAATTGCTCCAGCAGTTTGGGACGTGCTTTTACACAGGTAATGCAGTCTCGAACAACGATTTTCGCCAAGTTTCTGGCCCTGTGATCCAGTATCGCAGGCGGAGAACATTCACCAGTAGCTGAGGGGCGGCGTGCAAATGGTTGTGGTGTAGCGAACGAAGCAAAAGAGTGGATAGTGGATGTTTTCCTAGTAAAATAATTTGATGTTTATTATCGTAAGGTTGGGGCGCTTGAGTTAGACGGCCCCCGATTCTCATCAGCTGATCACTGCCAATAAAGGGTTGAAACCAACAAAGTTTGGATTTAGATGTGATTGGTCGTGAGTTTTGCAGTGCAGTTCATTCCTCATTGTACGACTGTTGTTGTACCAGACGAATGACGACGGCTTCGGCTTCTTGTAGCTCTTTTGAGCTAAGGAACGGATGTGCTGGTGATGTAGACAGCTCGGAAGTTGGTTTGTATCTTCGAAAGAAACGGCGACAATATGCAATGATGCGTAGTAGTTTATTGTAGTTCGAATACTTGCTCACTAGCGAATTGATAAATGAAGGTGCGGTGACGGCTGCTGTTGCGTTCACTGGTACCTGGCGTGCTTCAAGAAAAACATCCTCGTTTTGTGTAGATGTCGATTGGTTTGGCCAGAAACAAGGGTCGAGCTGCAACCATGGTGGCCCGTGCCACCACAGGTCGTCGTTCAGAATTTTTTCTGCTTCTGTTCCGCGGGAGATGCAATCACAAAATTGAATGAATTTTTCAACGATAAAAACATATCTCTGGATGCATTGATTGGCATATGCACTGACGGTGAGCCAACAAACACTGGCACACACGGTGGAATTATACGAAGATTCGAATTGCTGCTAAAAAGACCATTGCATTGGTTTGTTTGCCTTCTACACTTCAACGAACTTCCGTTTCGACATTTGTTTGGGGTTTTGAATAAATCATCCACCACTGGACCAACATCAACAACCGGGAAACTAAGCAAGCAAATTGAAAATTCTGAAGCTCTTCCGGTAAGTCATTGCTATCACTCATTTATTATAATTTTGGTGAAATCATAATAAATTTATTTAATTATTATATATTTTTCGGTGAGCGACTTTCAGAGAATTGCGTTGGAAAATATGCCTCCTGTTGCAGAACAGCACGAATATTCCACCGATTCGCAGTACTTATACGACATGGCACATGCAATTTCTAATGGCGTGGTTTCTGTGGATCTGGCTAACATAAAACCAGGGAAAATTGTACATTCTCGCTGGCTCACCAAGGTCGCTAGATTATTACGATTATATGTGACAATGAAAAAACCACCTAAAAATTTAAGAATTCTGGTTGAATTTATAATTAAGGTTTATGTGCCAATCTATTTTAATATCAAGTATTACAGCTCTGTCGTGTACGGTAGTGTATTATTTTTTAAGTACATTACTTGGGCACAATTTCTGGAGCCAAATTTACGCACTGTTGTCAATCATGTAATTAAAAATAATCCATATTTTGCACATTCGGAAAATATCTTGCTATCAATGTTGTTTGATGATAGGAAAGAGGTGCGCGACTCTGCTATCAAAAAAATTTTACGATATCGAGACAATGTTGAAGACCCATCGGAACTTAAAGAATATAAAAAACCAGATATAAACTTCCATTGCTTCGATTACACGAAAATGATCGATTTGACCGATAAAAATAACGTATTTGAACCACCATTCACGCGAATCATTCCGTATGATACATTGATAGCATATTTAAATGAAGATGATTCACCATTTACTGATCCGCATATTCCATTACATATACAAGGAACGGAACAACACGTTCAACTGCTAGCTAGCGTTTCCAAACGAGTAATATCGGAAAATATAGAGGCTGTTATGAAGGCGACATTAGAGAGCCGTGCGAAATTGCCCAGTGTTGAAACCAAAAAAAACTTCAAACAATAATTTTTTAGTTTCTTTCCTATGTTCTGATCGAATAAATTTTTAAAGAGAAAACAAAAATCCAAAAACACTAGCATGGGTGGGTCAGCCCTCCAAAGTTAGTGGGGGTCGGTCATACATTTGGACTCGATTGGGTCACTCTAAATGGGTCAAAACAGGATTTTTTGAAATTTGACCTTTTGGGTACCTACACGTTAGTACAAGGGACATCAGAATTCATTTTAGAGGTATGGTTTCTTGAGAAAAGTATCTTATTTTGATCCCTAAAATCCGAAAATCATATGTGCCTAAGCGATTTTTAAATCGACCCACCCTAATATATATATATATATATATATATATATATATATATATATATATATATATATATATATATATATATATATATATATATATATATATATATATATATATATATATATATATATATATATATATATATATATATATATATATATATATATATATATATATATATATATATATATATATATATTTATATATATATATATATTTGTACGCTTTTTATTTTATTGAATGCTATTAGCTTTCGCAGTTAAGTTAATGTAATTGTAGGAAAATTATTAAACCTACTTGTCAAGTATCTTGTTATTTCGTTTTTGCTTTAACACAGCAGTGTGTGTCAGTGCTCTATTATTAAACAGATATAAGGCGATGTTATTTGTGTGCGAACAATTGTTTTAGTGTGTGATTCTTTTTTTTTTTTTTGATCAAAACGTTTCCACGAAGTAAAAAAATGAAGTAGGGCGTCGAATATTTCGGCAATGGTTTTCTCTCGCAGATTTTGTATCAGAAAGCTGTAGAAAAGCTGCTGAAGAAAACCACTGACGAAGTTGTCGGATATCTATCTCTTCTAGTTTTATTGACATACATTCATTTTAACCCTTTATAAGGCAGTGGCAACTATATTGCCACCAACAAAATTTATTTTTTTCGCTGCACTAGGAATATTGTTTTCGAATTTGGCTTACCCAAAGACTTCTAAGGGTGTTTTAGAACACTTCAGTTTTTTTTTCTAGGACTGCTTGAAGTGTACAATATTGATTTTGAGATCATTTTTATGTGAACAAACCGCGATTTTAGACCGTCTTTAGGAAATTCATTTTTAATTTGGTAAAATCCAACACCAGGTTTTTCACCAGAAATTTACTATTCAGGACCTACTGTGTAAGACTATGCAATTTTTTCGTTAAAATACATGGTGTATTGGACGACAAATTTCAAATTTCTTCCCAAAATTTTTTTTCTGGATACCACTTGAAAAATCCTTTACTTCGATCTTTTCCATGCAAAATAAATGAAGTCCTACTGTTACATTCTAATTACTATGATTTTTCATTCCTTATAATAATAATTTCAAAAAATCAAGCTTACAATGCAGCTGCAAAAATATTGCTTCCAACGTTTTTGGGGTTAACCCGTGAAGACCCAGGACGGAACTTGATTTTTGAAAATGCTCGTTCTCAGCACTGGAACGGCCGATTTGGGGAAAATTGGAGTTTTATTCAAGGGAAATAGTTGCTCTAAGTTTTGGTAAAGGTGCCACCCCTCTGGACCCTCCCCGTTCTTGTGAGACGCAAATATGTCTGTTTTTTTTCTAATTTTTCACACAGATTGAGCAAACACTAGGAATTTTCATACGTATCAATTGCTCCATGTATCAATTCATGTCAGGTAGATGAAATATGTTATGTAAAAGTGAATTTCGGAGTTTCTAAATTATTCCAGTACAAAATCACAAAACTACGTATTTTTATAAAAAATCAAATAAAAAAATCGTTTTTCAAATTTTAAGCTCTACATTTTTGCGGTAAGGTCTCCTGAATTCATATGCGATGAAAAATTTATTTAAGCATGCAAATATTTTGTGAAAATCCAGTTTAAATTCACCAAAGTACGTATTTTCATGGAAACCTGATTTTCTCAGTCTCCCACGGTAGGTTTCAACTTAGCTCTTCAATTTTCAAGCTCTATATTTTCAGAGTGACGTCTTCTGAATCCAAAGATGGTGACAGATTTTTTCTAGCATGCACAGATTCGGAGAAAATCAAGTTTTCATAAGAACTCGTACTTTAGTGAATTCAAACTCGTTTTTCTCTAAACATGTGCATGCTAGAATAAATTTTTCACCATCTTTGGATTCAGAAGACGTTACTCTAAAAATATAGAGCTTGAAAATTGAAGAGCTAAGTTCAAACCTACCGTGGGAGACTGAGAAAATCAGGTTTCCATGAAAATACGTACTTTGGTGAATTTAAACTGGTTTTTCTCAAAATATTTGCATGCTAAAATAAATTTTTCTTCGCGTATGGATTCAGGAGACCTTACCGCAAAAATGTAGAGCTTAAAATTTGAAAAACGATTTTGTTATTTGAATTTTTATAAAAATACGTAGTTTTGTGATTTTGTACTAAAATAATTTAGAAACTCCGAAATTCACTCTTACATACCATATTTCATCTACCTGACATGAATTGATACATGGAGCAATTGATACGTATGAAAATTCCTAGTGTTTGCTCAATCTGTGTGAAAAATTAGAAAAAAACACAGACATATTTGCGTCTCACAAGAACGGGGAGGGCAACTATATTGCCACCAACGTGTGTGCCGTTAACGGGCAGTGGCAACTATATTGCCACCAACATCGTGGCGTGGCGTTAACGGGCAGTGGCAACTATATTGCCACCAATGTTTTTGGAGTTAACGGGCAGTGGCAACTATATTGCCACCAATTTTTTCAATTGATTCAATAGTGAATTTTTTAACAAAGGTACATTTGTGTTGTTGCTTCTGCAAGGAATACGTTTTAATAAATTTTATGTCGATTTCTTGCATAGTTTTTACGGCCTTATAAAAGGTTAACAAAAAAAATCTTTCCATAGAAGAATAGTTAAATTTATGATTTAATATTATTGCTTTTATATAAATAATCGCACATCAATAGTACTTACACAAGAACAAAACAATGTTAGTGCTATTCATTTTTCATTCAACATTTCAATTTTTTTTTTTTATTACTAGGCTTGCTGGGAGTTTGACTGCGAGATACTGGTACTTCATCATCCAACAACCATTTCGAGTAAATATGGTCGTTGGTCAGCGATGGTGCACTGTGGAAGTATTCGACAAACAGCACAAATTCTGCAAATGTCGAAAGAGTGTTTACGAACTGGTGATAAAGCTATTGTTCGTTTTCGTTTTATCAAAAATCCAGAATACATGAAACCAGGGCAACGCATGGTATGTAAACTCAAAAAAAAAAAACCTACACAGGTCTCAATACAGTGTGATTTTAGGTCTTTCGCGAAGGCCGAACGAAAGCAGTAGGAAATGTGATAACTCCGCTTTACACTCCCGGCTCTGTTCAACAGCGTGCGAAGCCAAATAAAATGCAAGGTCGTACCACAAGTTTGGTTCAACAAGCTAACATACCTAAGCCGTTATCTAGAAACACAAATGAGACGGTTTCGGAAGCGCAATCATTATTACCTAGCGGATCAATGTTGCTGGATATCGGGACCGATAAACGGAATAATCGATCGAATAACATACATAAAAAAAATCGCGGAGGGACGTCGAACAATGCTATACAAACTAGTATCAACTCTGGGACTCTTAATGATTCCTCTCCCACGTCACCTCAGCAAACTCCGTTCATTAATGATGCAATTTCTGTTGCCTCTAATTAGTCAAATTTTCAAATTCCTTATCAGATTTTTATTTGACTATCAAATAAACGAAGCTATTACAAAACATTTTTTAATTTGCACAACTTTTGAAACGTAACAGTATATTTTCATATGAATTGTTTCGTACATAAACGAGTACAAGTTGTCGAAAAATCCTCGAATTCTAACAATACACGCATTCTGACATATAAAACACCATTGAAATTTTGTCGTCTCTGAAAATTGCTGTATAATATCAGGAAATATATTTTCGTTAAACAAGGATACGACCATTTAACTTATATAGGTGACCTTCATTAACCCTGGAATGATAGTCTACGTCAATTTGACTCCTCGCTTTTAGTGACACTGTCCTCTTCTTTTAGGGTCATCCACATTCCACGGGGACAGCCTTGGGGGGGGGGGGTCTGTGTAATGTCCACGGGCCATACAAAATTTTTAGAATTTATATGGGCAGTAGTCCAAGGAGTGGGAGAGAGGGGGTTATTGCACCAAAGTCATTAAAAATCTGACGACGTGGAATGTGGATGGCCCCTTTTAAAATAGTGCGAATCCGTCCTCGTTTCTTAAAAAACTGAACTGTGGTATTTATTATGCATGGATGTGTTAACACCGTAATAATCAATCATTATAAAATTGAAAAAAAAAACTTGCATTTTAAATGATACAAAATTCATGCATCAATTCAACGCCAGATTAAGATTATCATTCCAGGGTTAACATTTATTCTTCGACATAAATATACATTTTGACCCCTATTACAGTAGACGGCGAGTTATTCGCCTTGCCTAACCGATTTTGGTATTGCACATACTTAAAATTTATTGCCGATAACGGCACCACTGAGAGCTCGGTTAAAAAAATAATAACAGCTGTCATATTTTTTCGTGAATCTCGGTTCACCTAACTGAAATTTCGGCTCGGTAATATTGTGTACCGAAATGTTAGCAAAAACATCATATCAAGAAGACTGGGAACTCTGCCTGAGACTGAGCGACAGTTTTGGCAGCGCAGTCTTACGAGTAAAAGTGGAGCTGAGGCATGCTAGTGTGTGTGCTGGCGATGCGAATGCAAGCCGATCGCACAGGTTGGACCACCACATAGCCCACTCTGTCTTCGCAGCGATGCAAACTTCCACCTTAAAAAGATGGAGTGCGCTGTTTGACTTGACGCTTGTCATTTGTATGGGATCGATCCAGAGATGTCAGTCTTCTTGATATGATGTTTTTGATGTTAGTTAGGTTAAACCTTAGATTATTGAAACATATAGCTAATTTCTTTATTCCACCAGCTCACCTCGTTTTGACCTGGAAGCGCACTAACTGCTGTCAAAACCCTTCTTTATTCGCTCGATTATGATCCAGTTTTGACCAGAGTCTACACGCTCATTATTTGTTACTCTAAAGTGAGTTAGATATGACCCATTTTTGAAAAAAGTGGAGGTACCCTAATTTGAGTACTTTTACGGTTACTCACTTCTGAGCAAGGGCGTCATACGTCAAAAACTGATTAGAATCTACTCTGTTTATGCAAACCAGGAATTAACGAAATTGAGTACAAGTTACCCAGTTTGCCAAAATTTGGAAATTTGATGATTTCTGGTTTTTGTAAATCTGACTCAATAAATAAAATAAATTCAGAACAATCAAAACAGATTTATTTTTCATCGAAACATTATAAAAGTTTTAAATCATTCACGTGTCTTTATATAATGCGGCAACCAACCGGTTCACAGTTGCACGTGGACTGTGGCTCATGTTTTTGTACAGTACGCACACCAGAAATTCCGTCATCATCCGTCACCTAACACTGCGAAGGATTTAAATTGTATCGATTGCATGTTTTGGGCACTGTACATCGATACAAATGTTTCCGTTCATTATCACGAATAAAAGCCTGACTTAAAACGGCATCGCAGGACACACAACATGCGGTTGTTCATTTTGAAGAGATGTTTTTTATGTTTTCAAATCCTCTGCAATGATGATGTTGAGCTGAAATTGTTATGGAATATTGTTACATGTTGTTTGTAATGTAATTGTTTAGGAAATTATTGATTTAATGAAAGATCAAATACTTACTGCTAGCAAACGAATAAAAAGCGACACCAATTGTTCTTCGGAAACAGATAATATCGCTGTTGAAAACTTTTGACATATACATATACTCAGGGGTGAGTAAACATCATGGATAATAACTCAAAACTGAGTAAACATGGTAATTATGAAAATTTGAGTAAATGTTACTCAATTATCCAGTACCCGATAACTCACTTTTTGACATTTTGCATAAGAATACCGAACAGTAGATCCTAATCAAATTAGAGTTAAAATAAAGCAGCGTGTATGTTTATAACAAGAGTCCCGCAAAGATGAAACTAATGTCGAATTCGTTTTTACGGCAGGACTATCCCGTCCCGGACTACGCTTTGCAGCTTAAAAAAACACTTTCCGAGCAGTTGCAATGGTGTGCGTATAATACCAGAGGTAGCTGTCACTTTTGTTTTGGTCATTATCGCCATTGTCTTTTATCGCGTTTGTGCTGCTGTACGAAAAATTTGCCAATTTACTGAAAAATGACAAAATAACAAAATAAAATTCAACCTGCTGTTAGACACGCGAAGAACGATAATCAAAGCAAACCCATTTTGACACATTTTTTTTTGATTTTGACACATACGTGTGAATGTGTTGGTGTCTTCAAAACTGCACTCTGTTTCTTGCGCGGACTGTCCGGGACAGAAAAAGGGTAGTCCGGGATAGTCCGGAAAATGTGAAAAAAACAGTGATAGGACAAAGTGTAGTCCGCGGGGTAGCTACACCGCAAAAACGAAAACGACATAAAGGAACCAAATCAGTGTCAAACGAGAGTACCAATCGAGCAATGTAAATAAACAAGGTGATAATATTAGGAGTTGATGAAAAGTGTTGTAATTGAGCGTAATAAAGAATATGTGTTTTTCCGAAGTTTTACTTACACATTTTAATCCAACATTAAACCTGTACACTGGTTCACTTAAATTTAACAAAACATCACCGGTGTAATCTGCCCGAAGCGCATTGTACCACCGCACGTGCTAAGTCCGTAAACAATTATCTGGCATCTCTTTTTTACTTGCGTCTTAAATGGCGATGACGTTTCATTATTCCTCGGCAGTTTTGCCCGCACACAGTGGAATCAAGAAATTCACTAAAGCAGGTATTAGACGAAGCAAACATTTGCTATTTTTGGTACGATTTTTATTTGCACAAAATTAAATCTGTATTGAAAAATAGCAAATATTTGCTTCGTCTAATACCTGCTTAATAGATATCCAACTCAACCAACAATACGAGCAACAAAAATGTGGCGCCCCTCTGAGTATGATGGCGGTTGGGTGAACTACATTTCAAGCGCACATACAGAAAAATATTACGGTAATTGCTATCTTTTTAGGCTTGGCCAGATTTGTGCAGTGTTTTCAACAGACTAATCTATATGGTCTAGATAAAAATAATATTTTATTACAACAGGACTAAAAAGCAAATGATGAAATTGTCAATGCAAGAGATAACCATGATATGAATTAATTATTTCAATAATAATATGACTAGTCGTTTATGGTCAAAGATGACTAGTACACAATACCTTACTCTTGCAGTATGTAGCGGACACGAGTTTCGCTGCGCGTGAACGAAAATTAAACTAATTTGTATACTGTTAATTTGGTGATGACGACAAGGTGGTGAAAGGTGAAGCATTTTTTTCAATATCGTTGTATGGTCCTGTTATCTAATTTTCAATATCCCTCTACGGTATTGCCATCTTGTTTTCGTTCTCACCTTGCGGATTGAGCATAATAAATCGATTTTGCTAATAATTACAGTTTTGCTGATCGGTCATCAGATGGTCGCACTTACCGTTATAAAGGTGTTGCGGGCAAAATGTATGAAGTCAGGTATCTTGCTCTAGTCATCATTAACATTACTCATGCATTTGTTGTTTGTACCAATTTTAATAGTCGATTGAAAAACAACATACAGTCACAGACTAACAGACATAACACTTCGAACAAATTTTCAATAAAATAATCGTTCGAATGATTCCAGTACTTTACGTTAGTAACACTAGCACCATCTGCTGTCGTGTTCGCGCTGCGTCATGTATTTCGACATCAGCGCCAGCGTTACTGCATGTGTCAAATGGGAAACTACAAAATATGTATGAGATTGCATGACAGCGCCCCAAACGACGTTTTCGCGCGATAACTGTTATTTGATTGAAAATTTGAATTGAACGTTTTTTGTGGCGATGGAGCTAGGTTCCAGTGTTACGTCTGTTAGTCTGTGATACAGTTTTAATCCCTTTGCGGCACTGCTTGGGTTAATAATTCTGCCTCAGCCGTCATAGAATGCTGCAGAATGTTCTCTTATTCTGTTTGTAGCTTTCGTTGCAGATTATTGTTTGTGATCTTATACATTAGGGGCCATCCACATACCACGTGGACAGTTTTTAAACGATTTTGCGTTGAATATTCTAGTTATGTTTGCAATTAAATGAGTTTTTAGCAAAAGTAAAGTATTGATCAAGATTTTGTGTCAGACTGGAAATCGTTGCTTTATACCCCAAGGAACAATTGTTGTTGCCTAACATTTACTCGATCACTTTTATTAGGCTACAGTTGAACAACAACCGAAATGAAAAATAAACTTCTGTTCAATGGTTGTTCAGTTGAATTTGGAGAAATTATCCGACACACAGTTGTTTAGGAGCGGCGAGGAGGGTTTTAAACAACAACAGCAGAATATTTCATTCAACACTTGTGAAACCAGCGTTGACCAGCTGCACCGGAAAACATTTATTAGGCTACTGTTCGGCATGTGTTCGACCCGTCGAACGAAATATTTATTAAACATCTGTTAAACCGTTGCTCGACTATGGGTAAATTTTTAATTTATATTAGAAAGCAATACCACCCTTTTTTAAAACCATCCTTTTTTGTGTTGGGTTCCTGGTGAGATTCAAACTTGCGATCCATTGCTTGGCAGTCATCGAAGAATGCATCTGGGCTAATCTGTAATATGACGTGTGCTGTGTTTCAAGTGAATATGCTTCTCAACGTTCTGGTCTAACAAACGTTGAACAGGCGTTACATAACTGCGGGAATATAAGCCTCTTGCACGCAGCTTTAATGTCGAATTCGTTTTTGCGGTGTAGCGAGGACTACACTTGTGCCCTGTAGGTGTTTTTTTTCATTTTCCGGACTACACCGAAACTACATTTTTTCTGTCCCGGACTACACCCGAAAGCGACAGGGTGTAGTTTGAAAACACCAACAACAAAAATAAATGCTGTCAAATGCCGTTCGAAAAAGTTACCAGCTGGGTGTAGTTTCGTTTGAGTGCTCGTTTCAAGTTAAAGTTAATAAGTGTAGTCCGGGACGGTGTAGTACCGTCGTGAAAACGAACTAGACGTAAGCAAAGCGTACCGGTTGATTTGACATAACCAGGCATGCCAAATCTAAAGAATAGTCTGCAAATCTTGGTTTTTAGTGCGTATGTAAGCAATGGTCATACCATGCGTCGGCATTGGTGTTTTCTTCCTTCAATTTTTTTATAGAGTTCTCCAATCAAAAACACACGAACACTACGACACGGCCCGCTTTACACTGTATTTTGAAATTTGTAAGAGTGTGAATCAAACTCGGTAGTTTTTTATTCTCTCGTTTAGATGACAGCTCTCACAGGTGACAAAAAATTCTTACAGCTAACAAAAAAAAAATCGAATACATCACACTAATACAAACGCGCCTGGAAAACTCTATAGTGGTTTCCTATACAGTCGCCGTTCGATAACTGCAAGTCTTTTAACTGCAACGCTTTTTAACTGCAAGACCGATAACTGCAACAACTTTGCAGTTATCGGACCGCAATTCGTCAAATCTGAAGTCAAAGTCATATTTGACATTGAAGTGACAAATCTCGCGGGGGGATTCTTAATGCATTCGAAAATAAAAAATTGTTGAATCTCTAGAAACATTTCAAAAGGACTTTTCATTTTTCTCGATTTTTTTCTATTCCGTTTACTTGTTGTCTCGTCATTCTAGATGGGAGATTATAGATCTCCACTATTAATCAATGAAGCCAAATCACCATGTTATGTGGTTCACTTTCCGTAATTATTATAAGAGAAAAAAAATCCTTGTGCATTGTTTGGCTAGCTTTCACGTCACGGATCCTGCTGACATTGATGTTGCTTTTACTTGCTTTACGTCAGCGGTTCCGAGCCTTCTGTCAAAATTTTATTCATGAATTGAGTTCAGAAACGTCTCGTAAAATGGTCTTCTGTAGTGATGAACTTTATCTTCGCCTACATATTGGTTATGTAAAGTAGTTACTAAAACGCAATAAATTATGATGCGGAAATATGACTATCAAATTGATTAATCAAAAAGCTTACCAATTTTAGTTTTCTGCTATTTTTTGCTACTACACACTTAGTCCAAAAAAAGTCGTTCGGTAATTTTTTTTACAATTATCCATCGGTAAAGTGTAATAATACCGGTATTCCTGCAAAAAAAGCATCAAATTAACGACTGTTCTGTAAGATCTGTAAGTTTTACCAAAGATCTGTTAACTGTTACCGGAATATTTGCTTAATTTTACATTCACCGAAATTTGTATAACTTTTCACCGAACAACCTGTAAAAATGCCAAATTGTGAATGTGGTGGCCATTTTTCTCATACGTGCAACCGTGCAAGACGCGAATATTTTCTACTGGTGCTGCTGATTTGTTTTAATTGTTGTTGTGTGTAAACATAGGATTTTTATTATTTGGAAAGTGTTAATGGATGTACGAGTCGCTAACATTTTTCGTAAGTAATCTGGTTAATTTAGTTTGATTTTAGACGGTACCGGCAGGCTCATTTATAACCGACTTTTTCTGCCACCGGTATTTTTTACAGGTGCGTTCGGTATTTTTGTTCATTTTTAAAGTTTCTTTCGGTAAACTTTACTGGCTGCTCGGTTTGGAACATTACCAAAAAGCTGCGAAAATTACCGACCACTCGGTTGGTGGTTTCACAAACTGTTCGGTAATTTTCGGAAACACCGAAGATTTCACCGAACGTTCAGCTGTTGAGATTCCGGTAAAATTTTACCGAATTCGGTGTTTTATTTTAAGTGTGTATGTACTTCATTAAAAAGATACATTTCGACATCATTGAAAACAAAAATGGTAGTGACGGACCCCCCTCTAAATTTTGGCATGTGTCAAGTGTTGCAGCTATCGAACGGCATTCGATAACTGCAATGTAAACATGTTGCAGTTAGCGAACGACGACTGTACTTATTATAATTGGGTCCTAAAGCTATACCAGTTTTTATATATTATTTGAAAAAGCCGTGTTTTCTGGGGTGTTTCTGGGTAAAACGTGATTTTTTAAAAATGTTTATCGTTTTCCTTCGATTTTTAAATGAAGAATAAAAAAAACTGCTCGAAAGGTCTTAAATGACATTTCGCCCATGTACGGTATATGTGTAATAAATAATAAATTTAATATATATTTCTATTCATTTTTTATTTTTTTCACCGTTTTCATTTCCAAACAAATGCAGCTCGATAAAAAGCAAAATCTAACAGTTACTCAGTAATTGAAAATGCAGTGTTGTGCATTAGTTAGCATTTGGGAACAAAGCTATTGTATTTTAAGCCTGTATTACACTCTTTGACCAATGGTCAAATATTTGACCTTCTGACATAATGATCAAATTTATTTGACATCATGGTTGTTGTTTGCCCGTGTTTGCCCCATGTAAAAATTGGATAGTGACAAATAATTATCTTTGACCAAATTTTTATCTGTCAAAAAGTGATAAATATTTGACGCTTGGTCAAAGAGTGTACTACAGGCTTTAGTGAATATATTTATTCTTTTGGAATTAATCGATCCACCGATTCAACCGACTAGCCTGGATCGATCTTTTATATGTTGTTTAAATCTATCATATTTATATTTTCCATATTTCTACAACAAATATGGATCTTCATGTATGTTCAGAAAATTGCGCATAAATTTGTTGCTGCTCTTCAATTCAAATTTTCTGGCATCCCTGATCATTGTTATGTCGCTGTCAGGTCAGCATCCATCACTCAGTTTTCAGTTTTATTCCGCGGCTGTAGTCTTCAGTGTTATTGTGTTGCTTGTCTCGGGTTACCGGTTTTAATCGTTTTGATTGAGTGTTCACGAGCGAGGTAATTATAATAGGGGACTAAAATGAAAGATTAAAACTTGTTTTTATAAAATATCAGAATAAAGCTGGCTTTGCCAAATCCAATAGCACTGTTTTTCAACTCAGAAAATGCAGAGAACTTCTGAAATTTCGAAAATAAAAAGTTGAGCAATTTTCCTACTTTGACGTTATTGTGCAGTTTTGACATTTCAAAAACCAACAACAGCAATGAAAAATTTGCCCATCGGTTTTCGCAACAGGGTTTGAACTTCGAAATCATTTGACAACTATATACAGAAACACAGAGCAACGATGATGGTTGTACCCGATAATCAGCGTTGTCTTGGTTCACAAAAAGGACACATGTCCTGTGAAAGAGAGTCAAAATTTTCGCTGTGCGAATTGTAACGGCAACCATATGTCAAATTTTTATCAATGCCCAGTCCGTTTAGCAATTGTTAAGGTAAGGCAAGGCAAACAAAATTCAATTTCTCAATTGAAACCAACTTCAAAACAAAATTCTCCAAGCGTACCAGTGACGCATAGTTTACCTACTCCTTTGCATACCCGTTTAACTTATGCACAGGTTACAGGTAGTTCGAACATTATACCGCCTAGTGTTGGTAGTTCGAAAATGACCGTTAATATGGGTAAGCAAAACACGCTAGAAAATAATTGTACACCTGTTACTCCAGCTAATATTGCTGCCGAAAATATTTTTTCTAATGTCAACTGCCTGGGGCCTATTACGGCAGGTAAACTTTCTTTTTTGCAACAGGCAATGTTCGATCTTATGAACGCCATGTTGCAGGCAAAATCAATGTTTGAAGCCATTCAAATAGGCACAAATTTTACTATTAAAATTGTTTCTAATTTAAAATTTAGCAATGATTTTAAATAAAACAATTAAAATATTAAATTGGAATGCTCGCTCATTGAAGGCCAATGAGAATGAGCTTTTTAATTTTTTAACAATAAATAATGTGCATATTGCAATTATTACTGAAACATTTTTGAAACCTAACATAAAATTAAAATATGATCCCAATTACGTGGTTCATAGATATGATAGGATTCAGGGTTCCGGCGGTGGAGTTGCAATTGTTATTCATCGCCGAATCAAACATCGTGCTCTTCCCCATATTGAAACTTTGGGAATTGAAGTTCAAACTGAACTTGGGATTTTATTTATTGCCGCAGCATATTTACCATTTCAATGCACACGCGAGCACAAAAATTATTTTAAAGGTGATTTACAAAAACCCACCAGAAATCGTTCGAAATTTTTCATAATCGGCGATTTTAACGCTAAACATCGTTCATGGAATAATTCTCAAAGTAATTCCAATGGCAAAATTTTATTCAATGATTGTTCTTCAGGATACTATTCTATTTTGTCTCCGAATAGTCCTACATGCTTTTCTTCTGTAAGAAACCCTTTAACAATTGATTTGGTGCTAACAGATCAAAGTCATGTATGTAGTAATTTGATCACACATGCTGACTTTGATTCTGACCATCTTCCAATAACTTTTTCTTTATCCCATGAATCAGTTTTAAACCCTATGAGCTCTGTTTTTAATTATAACAAGGCTAATTAGGAAAGTTACAAAACTCATATTGAGAGAAATTTCAATAATGAGCTTGATTTGCAAAACGAAGTGAATATTGATTCCGCTTTGGAAGCATTAAAATGTGCAATTGTTGATGCCAGGAATTATTCTGTTCCAAAGGCTCAAGTGAAATTTGATTCATCAATAATTGACGAAAATCTTCAACTTCTAATTCGTTTGAAAAATGTCCGCAGACGTCAATATCAACGTTCTCGTGACCCTGTTTTTAAAACTATTTATAAAGATTTACAGAAAGAGATTAAGCATAGATTTACTCTTCTGAGAAATCAAAATTTTGAGACTAAAGTTGAAAAATTGAAACCATATTCAAAACCATTTTGGAAGCTGTCGAAGATTCTTAAGAAACCTTCATAGCCTATTCCAGTTTTAAAAGATGGTGAACGTTTTCTTGTATCCAATGAACAAAAGGCTCAAAGACTTGCTCAGCAGTTTGAGAGTGTTCATAACTCAAATTTGAATTTTGTGAGTCCAATTGAAAATGAAGTCACACGTCAATTTGATTTAATTTCTTCCCAGAGTTTTTTACCTGCAGAAATAATTGAAACTAACTTGAATGAGATTAAATCAATTATTAAAAATTTCAAAAATATGAAAGCACCTGGTGACGATGGAATCTTTAATATACTAATCAAACATCTCCCTGAGAGCACAATGGAATTTTTAGTGAAAATTTTCAATTGCTGCTTCAAAATTGCATATTTTCCCAAATTATGGAAAAATGCAAAAATTACTCCCATTTTAAAACCGGATAAGAACCCAGCTGAAGTTTCAAGTTATCGACCAATCAGTTTGCTTTCTTCAATAAGTAAACTGTTTGAGAGAATTATTATTAACAGAATGATGTCACACATCAACGAAAATTCAATTTTTGCAAATAAACAGTTTGGATTTCGCCATGGGCATTCCACAACTCATCAATTGCTCAGAGTTACTAATATGATACGAGCTAACAAATCTGAAGGTTATTCCACTGGAGCTGCTCTTTTAGACATAGAAAAAGCATTCGACAGTGTTTGGCATAAAGGTTTGATTGCGAAATTGCAAACTTTTAATTTTCCAATTTTCCTAATCAAAATTTTAAAAAATTATCTTACTGATCGAACTCTGCAGGTTGTCTATCAGAATTCAAAATCTGATAGATTTCCTGTCAGAGCAGGTGTACCTCAAGGTTCAGTCTTGGGTCCAGTCCTGTACAACATATTCACTTCAGATCTTCCTGATTTGCCTCCAGGATGCACAAAGTCATTGTTCTGCGATGTCACAAGCATTTCCGTAAAAGGAAAAAGTCTTCGTGTCATATGCAGTCGATTGCAGAAAAGTTTAGATATTTTTTCTTCCTACTTGCAAAAGTGGAAAATCTCTCCCAATGCTTCTAAAACTCAAATGATAATTTTTCCGCATAAGCCTAGGGCTTCTTTCCTCAAGCCAAACAATAATCACGTTGTCAAGATGAATGGGGTTATTTTAAGTTGGTCCGACAAGGTTAAGTACTTGGGACTAATTTATGATAAAAATCTTATTTTCAAAGAGCACATTGAGAGTATACAAGCCAAGTGCATCAAATATACGAGATATTTATATCCTCTCATTAACAGGAATTCTAAACTTTGTTTAAAGAACAAACTTTTGATTTACAAACAAATTTTTAGACCAGCAATGCTTTATGCTGTACCGATCTGGTCAAGTTGCTGTTCAACAAGGAAGAAAACGCTCCAAAGGATTCAGAATAAAATTCTGAAAATGATTTTGAAGCGTCCTCCTTGGTTTGGTACACTCGAATTACATAGACTTACTGCTGTTGAACCATTAGAAGCTATGTCAAATAAAATTATTAACAATTTTCGACAAAAATCGTTGCAATCCTCAATTGCTACGATAAGCTCTCTTTATAGCCAATAAGTTAGCAATTAGGTTAGTTGTAAGTTTACTTCCCCTTTTCTGACAAGTAGGTTTAAATCCCTACGAATGATAAGTCCTAATTGCGAAAGCAAACAAATCCTAACAATTAAAATTACAAATTTCTAACAGTGTTGAGAAGTCACCATTTGTGATTGGACACACATACTCATTATTTACTAATATTTGTCATAAATACTTAAGCTACTAACAAATCCCCCCTTAACAAAAAAAAAAAAGCGTTGTATTGGTTTGCTTTCGAACAATGTTTTAGTATCACTGTGCAATGATGCCGTGAAAGTGCGTCGATGTTTAGTAGTATTTAAAAAAACAAAAAACATTTTTTCTCTCAAAATAATGCTTGGAAACATAAAACTAAGAATGCAACATTTATTTTTAAGCCATGCTTCATCGATCAAGATCGAAATCAGCATAGGGCTTTAGTACCCTATTATGAAGTAAAATCAAGTAACTAACTATAGTTAACATTTTTCAATTAAAGGAAATTACTTCTGCGTGGTACAAACCGTCGAAGCTAGCGGTCACTGTGGTTCCGCAGCAATTAATTGTCAGGTAAGGCAGCTACCTCAATTTACGAATTTGGCTTATATCATTTGCTAGAAAATAACGGTAAGTAGGTACTACACTATGTTGTATCGTATTTGAATAATTTTATATTTCCATTTCTAGGAACTTCAACGAAATTTACACCAAAAGAAGATAGTGCATATGACCGTGATGAGTAGGTGAGAAACTATATGAATGCAATCATAATGTTGTGTTGTATAAATGTATTGTCGAATATTGTCGAATCAGTTAAATATATGATGTTCACTTATACAGGAGTATTGCATCGATTAGTTCGTAAAAGGTATACTTGGTCAGCAATAATAAAAGATATCTCTTTCTTTAACACTTATTATTGCTAACGTTGGTTTATTTGTAACTCAAGAATTTTATAGTGAATTATCAATTTATTTTGTGTGGCTAATCAATCATCACTATTCTAATGTGAAATTATAATTGTTAGGATTTAATTGCTTTCGCGATTCGGGCTTGTTATTCGTAGGGATTTAAACCTACTTTTTTTTTTTTTTTGTTCTCGCTTATTTTCCGTCGGTCTAGTTCCGCCACTGTTGTGGCCAATCACCGACGCCTAGGGAGGCGACTCCACACCCAGGACCCTAACTCACGACCCGTTTATTAACGGACCGGCGCCAACGGCTTTACTTCCTCATGCGATGGAAGGCGTGATCCCAGAGATTTTTCGCCTCAGAAAATCTCCCGGTGTCGGCTAGTATTGAATCTAGACCAGTTGGGTTGGTTGTGAGTGGATCACGCCACCTCACAACCATCAACACCTATGTCGGCGGTGGGATTCGAACCCAGGCGTCGAGCGTGGTTGGCGGAGACGTTACCAACCACACTAGGCCCCCGCCTATATTTAAACCTACTTGTCAAGAAAAGAGAACTAATCTTACAACTAATTCAGTTGCTTACTAATTGACTATGAAGAAAGCTTATCGCAGCAATTGGGGATTGCAGCGATTTTTATCTAATGTTGGGAATAATTTTATTTGACATAGCTTCTAACGTTTCGATACTAGTAAGTCCATGTAATTCGAGTGTACCAAACCAGTGATGAGGCTTTAAAATATTTTTCAGAATTTAATTCTGAATCCTTCGAAGCGTTTTTTCCTCGTTGAACATCAACTCGATCAGATCGGTATAACATAAAGCATTGCTGGTCGAAAAATCTGTTTGTAAATCAAAAGTTTATTCTTTAAACAAAGTTTAGGGTTTCTAGTAATTAGACGACGTAAAAAACTCATATATTTATTGCACTATGCCTGTATACTTTCAATTTACTATTTAAAAATAAGTTTTATGATTAAACTAACTAATCGCCAAATACCGACCCGTGGTGGCATATATATATATATATATATATATATATATATATATATATATATATATATATATATATATATATATATATATATATATATATATATATATATATGCCACCACGGGTCGGTATTTGGCGATTAGTTAGTTTAATCATAAAACTTATTTTTAAATAGTAAATTGAAAGTATACAGGCATAGTGCAATAAATATATGAGTTTTTTACGTCGTCTAATTACTAGAAACCCTAAACTTTGTTTAAAGAATAAACTTTTGATTTACAAACAGATTTTTCGACCAGCAATGCTTTATGTTATACCGATCTGATCGAGTTGATGTTCAACGAGGAAAAAACGCTTCGAAGGATTCAGAATTAAATTCTGAAAAATATTTTAAAGCCTCATCATTGGTTTGGTACACTCGAATTACATGGACTTACTAGTATCGAAACGTTAGAAGCTATGTCAAATAAAATTATTCCCAACATTAGATAAAAATCGCTGCAATCCCCAATTGCTGCGATAAGCTTTCTTCATAGTCAATTAGTAAGCAACTAAATTAGTTGTAAGATTAGTTCTCTTTTCTTGACAAGTAGGTTTAAATATAGGCGGGGGCCTAGTGTGGTTGGTAACGTCTCCGCCAACCACGCTCGACGCCTGGGTTCGAATCCCACCGCCGACATAGGTGTTGATGGTTGTGAGGTGGCGTGATCCACTCACAACCAACCCAACTGGTCTGGATTCAATCCTAGCCGACACCGGGAGATTTTCTGAGGCGAAAAATCTCTGGGATCACGCCTTCCATCGCATGAGGAAGTAAAGCCGTTGGCGCCGGTCCGTTAATAAACGGGTCGTGAGTTAGGGTCCTGGGTGTGGAGTCGCCTCCCTAGGCGTCGGTGATTGGCCACAACAGTGGCGGAACTAGACCGACGGAAAATAAGCGAGAACAAAAAAAAAAAAAGTAGGTTTAAATCCCTACGAATAACAAGCCCGAATCGCGAAAGCAATTAAATCCTAACAATTATAATTTCACATTAGAATAGTGATGATTGATTAGCCACACAAAATAAATTGATAATTCACTATAAAATTCTTGAGTTACAAATAAACCATCGTTAGCAATAATAAGTGTTAAAAAAAGAGATATCTTTTATTATTGCTGACCAAGTATACCTTTTACGAACTAATCGATGCAATACTCCTGTATAAGTGAACATCATATATTTAACTGATTCGACAATATTCGACAATACATTTATACAACACAACATTATGATTGCATTCATATAGTTTCTCACCTACTCATCACGGTCATATGCACTATCTTCTTTTGGTGTAAATTTCGTTGAAGTTCCTAGAAATGGAAATATAAAATTATTCAAATACGATACAACATAGTGTAGTACCTACTTACCGTTATTTTCTAGCAAATGATATAAGCCAAATTCGTAAATTGAGGTAGCTGCCTTACCTGACAATTAATTGCTGCGGAACCACAGTGACCGCTAGCTTCGACGGTTTGTACCACGCAGAAGTAATTTCCTTTAATTGAAAAATGTTAACTATAGTTAGTTACTTGATTTTACTTCATAATAGGGTACTAAAGCCCTATGCTGATTTCGATCTTGATCGATGAAGCATGGCTTAAAAATAAATGTTGCATTCTTAGTTTTATGTTTCCAAGCATTATTTTGAGAGAAAAAATGTGTTTTGTTTTTTTAAATACTACTAAACATCGACGCACTTTCACGGCATCATTGCACAGTGATACTAAAACATTGTTCGAAAGCAAACCAATACAACGCTTTTTTTTTTTGTTAAGGGGGGATTTGTTAGTAGCTTAAGTATTTATGACAAATATTAGTAAATAATGAGTATGTGTGTCCAATCACAAATGGTGACTTCTCAACACTGTTAGAAATTTGTAATTTTAATTGTTAGGATTTGTTTGCTTTCGCAATTAGGACTTATCATTCGTAGGGATTTAAACCTACTTGTCAGAAAAGGGGAAGTAAACTTACAACTAACCTAATTGCTAACTTATTGGCTATAAAGAGAGCTTATCGTAGCAATTGAGGATTGCAACGATTTTTGTCGAAAATTGTTAATAATTTTATTTGACATAGCTTCTAATGGTTCAACAGCAGTAAGTCTATGTAATTCGAGTGTACCAAACCAAGGAGGACGCTTCAAAATCATTTTCAGAATTTTATTCTGAATCCTTTGGAGCGTTTTCTTCCTTGTTGAACAGCAACTTGACCAGATCGGTACAGCATAAAGCATTGCTGGTCTAAAAATTTGTTTGTAAATCAAAAGTTTGTTCTTTAAACAAAGTTTAGAATTCCTGTTAATGAGAGGATATAAATATCTCGTATATTTGATGCACTTGGCTTGTATACTCTCAATGTGCTCTTTGAAAATAAGATTTTTATCATAAATTAGTCCCAAGTACTTAACCTTGTCGGACCAACTTAAAATAACCCCATTCATCTTGACAACGTGATTATTGTTTGGCTTGAGGAAAGAAGCCCTAGGCTTATGCGGAAAAATTATCATTTGAGTTTTAGAAGCATTGGGAGAGATTTTCCACTTTTGCAAGTAGGAAGAAAAAATATCTAAACTTTTCTGCAATCGACTGCATATGACACGAAGACTTTTTCCTTTTACGGAAATGCTTGTGACATCGCAGAACAATGACTTTGTGCATCCTGGAGGCAAATCAGGAAGATCTGAAGTGAATATGTTGTACAGGACTGGACCCAAGACTGAACCTTGAGGTACACCTGCTCTGACAGGAAATCTATCAGATTTTGAATTCTGATAGACAACCTGCAGAGTTCGATCAGTAAGATAATTTTTTAAAATTTTGATTAGGAAAATTGGAAAAATAAAAGTTTGCAATTTCGCAATCAAACCTTTATGCCAAACACTGTCGAATGCTTTTTCTATGTCTAAAAGAGCAGCTCCAGTGGAATAACCTTCAGATTTGTTAGCTCGTATCATATTAGTAACTCTGAGCAATTGATGAGTTGTGGAATGCCCATGGCGAAATCCAAACTGTTTATTTGCAAAAATTGAATTTTCGTTGATGTGTGACATCATTCTGTTAAGAATAACTCTCTCAAACAGTTTACTTATTGAAGAAAGCAAACTGATTGGTCGATAACTTGAAACTTCAGCTGGGTTCTTATCCGGTTTTAAAATGGGAGTAATTTTTGCATTTTTCCATAATTTGGGAAAATATGCAATTTTGAAGCAGCAATTGAAAATTTTCACTAAAAATTCCATTGTGCTCTCAGGGAGATGTTTGATTAGTATATTAAAGATTCCATCGTCACCAGGTGCTTTCATATTTTTGAAATTTTTAATAATTGATTTAATCTCATTCAAGTTAGTTTCAATTATTTCTGCAGGTAAAAAATTCTGGGAAGAAATTAAATCAAATTGACGTGTGACTTCATTTTCAATTGGACTCACAAAATTCAAATTTGAGTTATGAACACTCTCAAACTGCTGAGCAAGTCTTTGAGCCTTTTGTTCATTGGATACAAGAAAACGTTCACCATCTTTTAAAACTGGAATAGGCTATGAAGGTTTCTTAAGAATCTTCGACAGCTTCCAAAATGGTTTTGAATATGGTTTCAATTTTTCAACTTTAGTCTCAAAATTTTGATTTCTCAGAAGAGTAAATCTATGCTTAATCTCTTTCTGTAAATCTTTATAAATAGTTTTGAAAATAGGGTCACGAGAACGTTGATATTGACGTCTGCGGACATTTTTCAAACGAATTAGAAGTTGAAGATTTTCGTCAATTATTGATGAATCAAATTTCACTTGAGCCTTTGGAACAGAATAATTCCTGGCATCAACAATTGCACATTTTAATGCTTCCAAAGCGGAATCAATATTCACTTCGTTTTGCAAATCAAGCTCATTATTGAAATTTCTCTCAATATGAGTTTTGTAACTTTCCTAATTAGCCTTGTTATAATTAAAAACAGAGCTCATAGGGTTTAAAACTGATTCATGGGATAAAGAAAAAGTTATTGGAAGATGGTCAGAATCAAAGTCAGCATGTGTGATCAAATTACTACATACATGACTTTGATCTGTTAGCACCAAATCAATTGTTGAAGGGTTTCTTACAGAAGAAAAGCATGTAGGACTATTCGGAGACAAAATAGAATAGTATCCTGAAGAACAATCATTGAATAAAATTTTGCCATTGGAATTACTTTGAGAATTATTCCATGAACGATGTTTAGCGTTAAAATCGCCGATTATGAAAAATTTCGAACGATTTCTGGTGGGTTTTTGTAAATCACCTTTAAAATAATTTTTGTGCTCGCGTGTGCATTGAAATGGTAAATATGCTGCGGCAATAAATAAAATCCCAAGTTCAGTTTGAACTTCAATTCCCAAAGTTTCAATATGGGGAAGAGCACGATGTTTGATTCGGCGATGAATAACAATTGCAACTCCACCGCCGGAACCCTGAATCCTATCATATCTATGAACCATGTAATTGGGATCATATTTTAATTTTATGTTAGGTTTCAAAAATGTTTCAGTAATAATTGCAATATGCACATTATTTATTGTTAAAAAATTAAAAAGCTCATTCTCATTGGCCTTCAATGAGCGAGCATTCCAATTTAATATTTTAATTGTTTTATTTAAAATCATTGCTAAATTTTAAATTAGAAACAATTTTAATAGTAAAATTTGTGCCTATTTGAATGGCTATATATATATATATATATATATATATATATATATATATATATATATATATATATATATATATATATATATATATATATATATATATATATATATATATATATATATATATATATATATATATATATATATATTGGCAGAGCTGTATGCCACCACGGGTCGGTATTTGGCGATTACCGTAGGCCACGGAAGTGCTAACTGCAAGAACGTAGTCCCGGACCATCAGCGAGAGCTAGCCTAGGTTGTGGTGAGACTCAGGCATTGGGCCGCCGAATTCTCACAAAAGCCACATTATCCGGAAGCAGCTCTGACGGAGCGAATAGTGCCGCTCCCACCACCCAAATGCACTAATTCGCCCATTGGGATGGATGCCAGTAAGTTCCCAATTACGGTAACTGGTCGCAACGCCATATGATAAGAGTCGGATTTTGTTTTCGTACTACGATTCTGGGCTGGCACCTGCGCCGAGCTCCCTTAGTAAGGTCGTGTGACAACGGCTTGAAACGGCGAGACAACAACCGGTGCAGGGGTCTCCGTCCCGTAAAACCTGGCAGGCCTTCCAGTACGTTCCAAATTCATTGCCCGGTGGGAACCGGGCAGGAGTGGGATCAGATGTCCTTTCCTGACTTGCGCCGGTCGGGGGTGTCATAGTTGCTCATAAGGCGCTATGGCAGCCGCCCCTAGCCATGGCCTCACTGCTTCGGCATAGACTACCATGGGACCAGATAGGCGACCACTCCAGTATGGATAAGGATAGCGGCTGGAAGGGGGACCCACTTAACAAAAATGAACAGTAACAATGAAGATCGACAATTGGGCGCAGATGGGTTGAAAAACCCGTTTGCACGAGGAGGCATCCAGAGGTCTCCGCCGAGAAAGGCGGAGATGGATGCAGTAAAGGACGCCTGCGAAGACGGCAAAGGCAGTACGCCTACCGTATCGACGCAAGACATCGCAGTGGCTGGTCCACTGTTGATAAAGGCGGTCGGAAGACAGCGAGACACGCTACCGAAGGTAGTAGCGCTGTCGGAGCAGCTCGATGCCATAATCGAGTTTGCGAAAAGTCGCACCAACACGACGAAGTACCTGAAGCAGGCTCTCTACATGCTTCGGTCCTCCGTCGATGCTGCGAAGAAGGAGCACGCCGAGCTCAAGGCAAGAGCGGTGGCTGCAGAGAAGAATGCAACGGAGGTGACCGGAAGGGCGACGAAGTCGGTCCAAACGGACACCTGCATGTTTGCAGCGGTTTACGCCTCCGGGTCAGCCGCAAAAAGAGCAAGGCAGTCTCCGGGGGAAGCCCCCGAGAACAGCAAGAAACGGTTGGTTGTGCTAAGCCCGCGAGATAGCACACCAACGGCCTCCAAGTCCGCCGAAAAGTCTGCCGAAGTGGCAGCTACGGGAAACCCTTGGGTTACCGTGGGAGGAAGGAAGCGCCAAAAAGACAGCAAGCGCAACGACGAGAAGGCGACAAATCGTCCAAAAACGGGAAAGAAGGCGCGAAGCAGGGGCGACGCCCTCATACTCAAGACGGAGGGGTCCAAGTACTCCGAAGTCTTGAAGAAAATGAGAGGCGAAACCCAGCTCAAGGATCTGGGAGCGGATGTGCGGACCATCCGTCGTTCTCGCACCGGCAAGATGATCCTTGAGCTCCGTAAGGATGCTAAAAACAAGGGCGCTGCCTACAAGACGGTAGCCGAGCAGGTCCTCGGGAAAGATGTGCAAATTCGGGCACTCACCTCAGAGGTGACTCTCCAGCTCAAAAACCTGGATGAAATCACCGAGAGGTGCGATATTGCACAGGCCCTCAAGGAGAAGTGCGGAGTGGAAGTAGCCACTGAGGTAATTCGCCTCCAAAAGGGTCCAGCGGGGACCCAGGTGGCCACTTTCCGGCTTGCATCGGCCGATGCAACTCTGGCCCTGAAGACAGCCAAACTTAAGGTTGGCTGGTCAGTATGTCCCCTGAGCATACTCCAGCAGCCGGACGTTTGCTTCAGGTGTTTCGAGGGAGTACACAAGTCCTGGACCTGCAAGGGGCCCGATAGGAGCCAGTTATGTAGGCGTTGTGGTGGTGCTGGCCATAAAGCTAAAGACTGCGGGGAGCCTCCCAAGTGCTTGGTATGTACTGGAAAACGGGATGCCAAGCACTTTATGGGAGGCCCACGGTGCCCAGCCGGTAAGGCGGCCACGAAACCACGGGCGTGAGGGTGACACAATTGAACCTGAACCATTGCTATGCGGCACAGCAGCTGCTATACCAAACAGCGTCTGAGTCGCGGTCGGACATCGCAATCGTATCGGACCCCTACTGCATTCCTCCCGGAAACGGTAATTGGGTTGCAGATAAGTCCAGTACGGCGGCCATATGCACGACCAGCAAGTTCCCGGTTCAGGAGGTTGTGTCAACCTCAAATGAAGGATACGCGGTTGCCAAGGTGGACGGAGTGTTCTACTGCAGTTGTTATGCTCCGCCGCGTTGGTCTATCGAAAGGTTCACCCAGATGGTCGATTTGTTATCTATGGAGCTGACGGGACTAACACCCTTAGTAGTGGCGGGTGACTTCAACGCTTGGGCTGTTGAGTGGGGAAGCCGCCGCACGAACCGGAGGGGTCAGATCTTGTTGGAAGCTTTGGCAAAGCTCAACCTAGATCTGGCCAACGTTGGAACCAAGTGTACATTCAGCAGAAATGGTGCGGAGTCGATCATCGACGCGACGTTCTCCAGCCCAGGACTGATCGTGAACTGGAGGGTAGACGATGGCTACACCTATAGTGACCACCAGTCGGTCTGCTATAGCGTAGTCCAGAACGTGAGGCGGCAGGCGACGGGTAGAGCCAATACTCCGACCGTCCGCGGGTGGAAGACATCGCATTTCGATGCCGAGGTATTTGCAGAAGCAATGAGAAGAGAGCGCGAGGGGGGCAGTTGGCTCCGCCCGAGTGCTGATCAATTAGTTGCCACATTATCGCGGGCGTGCGACGCCACCATGCCTAGGACCCGCCAACCTAGGAATGGTAAGTCACCGGTATACTGGTGGACCGACGCGATAGCGGACCTCCGTAGCGTGTGCCTCCGTGCAAGACGGATGTTGCAACGTGCACGTACCGATGCACAGAGGGTAGAGCGCCGTGTAGTATTCGGATCTGCAAGATCGGCGCTTAAAAGTGCGATAAAGGCGAGCAAAAGGGCCTGCTTCGATAGGCTATGCGTGAGTGCCAATACGAATCCGTGGGGCAACGCCTACAGAGTCGTAATGGCGAAGACCAAAGGCGTGTTGGCGCCTGCAGAGCGATCACCAGCGATGCTGGAGCGTATCATCGAGGGACTCTTTCCACGACACGAGCCAAATCCTTGGCCTCCGGTTGCTGAGTCTCACGTCCGACGTTCCAGTATCTCAGACACAGACCAGGGATGGTCGGCCAACCTGCCGGGCATCCAATCCGTGAGAGACGGCAGCCGTGCAGAGGTTGTGGAGGAGGTAAGGGTTACGAATGAGGAACTCATCGTGATCGCCAACTCCCTAAAGGTGAGCAAGGCACCGGGACCGGATGGAATCGCGAACTTGGCCATCAGGACGGCCATGAAAGTGGCCCCCGATCTATTTCGAGCAGTCATGCAGAAATGCCTGGATGACTGCCTCTTTTCGGACAGGTGGAAGCGACAGAGATTGGTGCTGTTGCCGAAGGCTGGGAAACCGCCAGGGGACCCATCGGCATACAGACCTATCTGTCTGCTGGACACTACGGGCAAGGTGCTTGAGAGGATTATCCTCAACAGACTGGTGAAGTACACAGAGGGTGTAAACGGTCTGGCAAGTAACCAGTTCGGCTTCCGGAAAGGTAGATCCACGCTGGATGCTATTCTCTCTGTCACCAAGACGGCAGAGGTAGCACTCCAGCGTAAGAGTTGGGGCATTCGCTATTGCGCAATCGTCATGCTTGACGTGAAGAATGCATTCAATAGCGCCAGTTGGGACTCCATAGCGCTCGCGCTTAGGAGCATCCACGTACCGGTGTCGTTGTACAAGATTTTGGAAAATTATTTCCAGAATCGGGTACTAGTTTACAATACGGAGGAGGGTCAGAAGTGCGTCCCAATCACCGCAGGGGTACCGCAAGGTTCCATCCTGGGCCCGGTGTTGTGGAATGTCATGTATGACGGGGTGTTGAAACTAAAGTTCCCTGTAGGGGTTGTGATCGTCGGTTTCGCAGACGACATCACGCTAGAGGTCTACGGCGAGTCGATCGAAGAGGTCGAGTTGACGGCCGCGCACTGCATACGCAAGGTCGAAGACTGGATGCACTCTAGGAAACTGGAATTAGCGCACCATAAAACGGAGGTTACGGTTGTGAACAACCGCAAATTAGAGCAACAGGCGGTGGTCAGAGTCGGTGACTGCACCATTACCTCAAGGCGTTCCTTGAAGCTCTTGGGGGTTATGGTTGACGATAAGCTCACATTTAAGAGTCACGTCGACTATGCCTGTAAGAGGGCTTCAACGGCCGCTGCAGGACTATCTCGAATGATGTCCAATAGCTCAGCGGTATATGGCAGCAAGCGTAAACTTCTTGCCAGCGTGGTTTCGTCCATACTTAGGTATGGTGGGCCAGCGTGGTCCAAAGCGTTAGGTACCAACAGTCATCGTCGTAAACTGGAAAGTACCTACAGGTTCATGTGCCTGAGGGTTGTGAGCGCGTACCGTACAGTGTCATACGACGCAATCTGCGTCCTGTCCGGCATGATGCCTATCAGCATAGCCATTAAGGAGGACGTAGAATGCTTCGATCAACGTGACACAAGGGGTATACGAGGCACCAGAAGGTCATTCTCGTTTATCAGATGGCAGCAGGAATGGTCCAATTCCGTAAAGGGTAGATGGACGCATCGACTTATTCCGGACGTATCCGGATGGGTCGGGAGGCGCCATGGAGAAGTTAACTTCCACTTGACACAGATTCTGTCAGGTCATGGTTGCTTCAGGCAGTATCTACACAGATTCGGGCATGCGGGGTCCCCCATGTGTCCCGAGTGCGCGGAAGCGGAAGAAACTGCTGAGCATGTCTTCTTCGTGTGCCCTCGTTTTGTGCATGCGCGGAGCGACATGATGGTAGTGAGCGGGCCAGACACCACTCCGGACAACCTAGTTCGAAGGGTGTGTAAAGACCCAAACATTTGGAGGGCGGTTTGTACAGCCGCCTCTCAAATAGTTTTAGAATTGCAAAACAGGCGACAGGTTGACCACCGACACGCCAGTGTTAGCTAACGGCCAGTCTCCAGGTTAGTTAGCTAAGTTAGCAGAGAGATCTATAGAACCAAGAGGGTGCACAGAGCACAAAAGCCGCTCCCCGAAGCAATACCTAGCGGTGGTCCCGGGGAGTATTATGGGCTGGAGACTGGAGGTCTTTTAGTGGGTCCGGTCACTGATTCAAACCAACCCCACACTCCCTGAGGTTGGTCACCTCAGGGGTTTGGATGCAAATTTCCCCTCCACCTGAAAAAAAAAAAAAAAAAAAAAAAAAATATATATATATATATATATATATATATATATATATATATATATATATATATATATATATATATATATATATATATATATATATATATATATATATATATATATATATATATATATACATATATATATATATATATATATATATATATATATATATATATATATATATATATATATATATATATATATATATATATATATATATACATATATATGAGTTCTCTTCTCAGGTGTCTGTTTGCAGATTTCCCCGCCACCTTTAAAAAAAAAAAAAAAAAAAAAAAAAAAGAGGCAGTTCGACTGCGCAAAGGCCCAGTAGGAACCCAGACCGCCACTGTCAGGCTTCCGTCAGTAGACGCAAACCAGGCGCTAAAGGTAGCGAGGCTCAAAGTGGGCTGGTCAATGTGCCCACTCAGCATCTACCAGCCGCCGGAGGTCTGCTTTCGATGCTTCGAGCAAGGACACAAGTCCTTTAGCTGCAAGGGGCCTGACAGGAGCTCCTTATGCAGGCGGTGCGGTGCTGCAGGCCACAAAAGCAAAGACTGCGGAGAGCCCCCGAAGTGTTTGGCGTGCGCCGGGAAGCGTGACGCAAAGCACATAATGGGAGGCCCGAGGTGCACGGCCGGTAAGCCGACTAGCAAGCCACGGGCGCGAGAGTGACACAGCTAAATTTGAACCACTGCTTCGCGGCTCAGCAACTGCTATACCAAGCAGTCACTGAGTCGTTGTCGGACATCGCCATAATCTCGGACCCCTACCGAATTCCTTCCGGAAACGGTAACTGGATTTCGGACGGGTCCGGTATGGCGGCAATATGGACGACGAGCAGGTTCCCGGTTCAAGAGATAGTGTCAACTTCAAACGAAGGATACGCGGTTGCCAAGGTAAACGGAGTGTAATACTGCAGCTGCTATGCTCCGCCTCGTTTTGGTCTACCGAGCAGTTCGCAAGGATGATCGACCGAGCCACCGTGGAGCTGATCGGTCTATCACCGTTGGTAGTGGCGGGCGACTTCAACGCATGGGCAACTGAGTGGGAAGTCGACGCACAAACCAGAGAGGCCGGATCTTGTTGGAGCTTTGGCGAAGCTCAACATAGATCTGGCCAACGTCGGCTTGAAGAGCACCTTCAGTAGAAACGGCGTGGAGTCGATCATCGATGTGACATTCTGTAGTCCAGGATTGATCACGAACTGGAGGGTAGACGATGGCTACACTCATAGCGACCACCTGGCGGTCTGTTATAGCGTAGACTGTAAAACGAGTCCGCATGTGGCGAGTAGAATTAACACTCCAGCTCCTCGCGGTTGGAGGATATCACACTTCAACGAAGAGGTATTTGCGGAAGCAATTAGACTAGAACACGAGGCGAGCAGAACTCGTAACCTGAGCGCTGATCAACTTGTTGCATTACTTTCGCGGGCGTGCGACGCCACTATGCCTAGGAACCGCCAGCCTAGGCATGGAAGGCCACCAGTCTACTGGTGGACCGACGCGATAGCGGACCTCCGCAGAGCGTGTCTTCAAGCGAGAAGAAGGATTCAACGTGCGCGAACCGACGAAGAAAGGGAAGATCGTCGAGGGGCATTCAGTTCCGCAAAAGCGGCGCTTAAGAGAGCAATAAAAGCTAGTAAACGTGCGTGCTTCGAAAGACTGTGCGCTAGTGCCAACACTAACCCGTGGGGTAACGCCTATAGGATGGTGATGGCCAAGACTAAGGGTGCGATGGCGCCCGCAGAAAAATCACCAGCGATGCTTGAGCGGATCATAGAGGGACTCTTTCCACGCCACGAGCCAAATCCTTGGCCTCCGGCTGGCGAGTCACTTCACCGACGTTCCAGTATCTCAAACTCAGACCAGAGGTGGTCGGCCAACCTGCCGAACACCCAATATATGAGTGACGGCGTTAGCCGTGCCGAGGCAGAGGAGGCGGAAACGGTTACGAACGAGGAACTCATCGCGATCGCCAACTCCCTGAAGGTGAGCAAGGCACCGGGATTGGATGGGATTCCGAATCTGGCTGTGAAGAAGGCCATCAAAGAGGCCCCCAGACTATTCCGGGAAGTCATGCAGAAGTGCCTGGATGACTGTACATTCCCAGAGAGATGGAAGCGACAGAAGCTGGTCTTATTGCCGAAGACAGGGAAACCACCTGGTGACCCGTCGGCATACAGACCGATATGTCTGCTCGATACGGCGGGTAAGGTGCTCGAGAAGGTTATTCTCAATAGACTGGTTAGGTACACCGAAAGTGCAAACGGTCTGTCGAGTAACCAGTTCGGCTTCCGAAAAGGCAAGTCTACGGTGGATGCTATTCTGTCCGTCACCAAAACAGCAGAGGTAGCACTCCAGCGTAAAAGATGGGGCATTCGCTATTGCGCAATCGTCACGTTGGACGTGAAAAATGCGTTCAATAGTGTTAGCTGGGATTCCATAGCCCACTCGCTTCGGAAACTAGACATTCCGGTATCTTTGTACAGGATTCTGGAAAATTATTTCCAGAATCGTGTGCTAGTTTACAGCACAGACGAGGGTCAAAAATGTGTCCCAATTACCGCAGGGGTTCCACAAGGTTCCATCCTGGGCCCGGTACTGTGGAATATCATGTACGATGAAGTGCTGAAACTAAAGCTCCCCCAAGGGGTTGTGATCGTTGGGTTTGCGGACGACATCACACTTGAGGTCTACGGCGAGTCGATCGAGGAGGTTGAGTTGACGGCTTCGCACTCTATAAGCGTCGTCGAGGACTGGATGCGCTCCAAAAAACTGGAGCTTGCGCATCATAAGACGGAGATTTCAGTTGTCAATAACCGCAAGTCGAAGCAACAGGCGTTGATCAGTGTCGGGAATTGGCACCATCGCCTCTAGCGCTCCCTGAAGCTGCTGGGGTGATGATCGATGACAAGCTCCGCCTTCGGGAGCCATGTCGAATATGCCTGTAAGAGGGCTTCAATGGCTATTGCAGCATTATCTCGCATGATGTCCAATAGCTCAGCAGTGTACGGCAGCAAGCGGAAACTTCTAGCTAGCGTGACTTCGTCCATACTGAGATACGGCGGGCCAGTGTGGTCCAAAGCACTAGGTACTAGTAAACATATATATATATATATATATATATATATATATATATATATATATATATATATATATATATATATATATATATATATATATATATATATTAAATACATATATATATATATATATATATATATATATATAATATATATATATATATATATATATAATATATGTATATATATATATATATATATATATATATATATATATATATATAATATATATATATATATATATATATATATATATATATATATATATATATATATATATATATATTATATATATAATATATATATATATATATATATATTTTTTTTTTTGTTTCAGGTGAAGGGGAAATTTGCATCCAAACCCCTGAGGTGACCAACCTCAGGGAGTGTGGGGTTGGTTTGAATCAGTGACCGGACCCACTAAAACCCCTTCAGTCTCCAGCCCATAATACTCCCGGGACCACCGCTAGGTATGTGCTTCGGGGAGCGGCTTTGTGCTCTGTGCACCCTCTTGGTTCTTTAGGTCTTTTTGCTAACTTAGCTAAACTAACCTGGAGACTGGCCGTTAGCTACACTGGCGTGTCGGTGGTCAACCTGTCGCCTGTTTTGCAATTCTAAAACTATTTGAGAGGCGGCTGTACAAACCGCCCTCCAAATGTTTGGGTCTTTACACATCCTCCGAACTAGGTTGTCCGGAGTGGTGTCTGGCCCGCTCACTACCATCATGTCGCTCCGCGGCATGCACAAAACGAGGGCACACGAAGAAGACATGCTCAGCAGTCTCTTCCGCTTCGCGCACTCGGGACACATGGGGGACCCCGCATGCCCGAATCTGTGTAGATACTGCCTAAAGCAACCATGGCCTGACAGAATCTGTGTCAGATGGAAGTTTACTTCTCCATGGCGCCTCCCGACCCATCCGGATACATCCGGAATAAGTCGATGCGTCCATCTACCCTTCACGGAATTGGACCACTCCTGCTGCCATCTGATCATCGAGAATGATCTTCTGGTACCTCGTATGCCCTTGTGTCACGTTGATCGAAGCATTCTACGTCCTCCTTAATGGCTATGCTGATAGGCATCATGCCGGACAGGACGCAGATTGCGTCGTATGACACAGTTCGATACGCGCTCGCAACCCTCAGGCACATGAGCCTGTAGGTACTTTCCAACTTACCCCGATGTTTACTAGTACCTAGTGCTTTGGACCACACTGGCCCGCCGTATCTCAGTATGGACGAAGTCACGCTAGCTAGAAGTTTCCGCTTGCTGCCGTACACTGCTGAAGCTATTGGACATCATGCGAGATAATGCTGCAATAGCCATTGAAGCCCTCTACAGGCATATTCGACATGGCTCCCGAAGGCGAGCTTGTCATCGATCATCACCCCCAGCAGCTTCAGGGAGCGCTTAGAGGCGATGGTGCAATTCCCGACACTGATCAACGCCTGTTGCTTCGACTTGCGGTTATTGACAACTGAAATCTCCGTCTTATGATGCGCAAGCTCCAGTTTTTTGGAGCGCATCCAGTCCTCGACGACGCTTATAGAGTGCGAAGCGTCAACTCAACCTCCTCGATCGACTCGCCGTAGACCTCAAGTGTGATGTCGTCCGCAAACCCAACGATCACAACCCCTTGGGGGAGCTTTAGTTTCAGCACTTCATCGTACATGATATTCCACAGTACCGGGCCCAGGATGGAACCTTGTGGAACCCCTGCGGTAATTGGGACACATTTTGACCCTCGTCTGTGCTGTAAACTAGCACACGATTCTGGAAATAATTTTCCAGAATCCTGTACAAAGATACCGGAATGTCTAGTTTCCGAGCGAGTGGGCTATGGAATCCCAGCTAACACTATTGAACGCATTTTTCACGTCCAACGTGACGATTGCGCAATAGCGAATGCCCCATCTTTTACGCTGGAGTGCTACCTCTGCTGTTTTGGTGACGGACAGAATAGCATCCACCGTAGACTTGCCTTTTCGAAGCCGAACTGGTTACTCGACAGACCGTTTGCACTTTCGGTGTACCTAACCAGTCTATTGAGAATAACCTTCTCGAGCACCTTACCCGCCGTACTCGAGCAGACATATCGGTCTGTATGCCGACGGTCACCAGGTGGTTTCCCTGTCTTCGGCAATAAGACCAGCTTCTGTCGCTTCCATCTCTCTGGGAATGTACAGTCATCCAGGCACTTCTGCATGACTTCCCGGAATAGTCTGGGGGCCTCTTTGATGGCCTTCTTCACAGCCAGATTCGGAATCCCATCCAATCCCGGTGCCTTGCTCACCTTCAGGGAGTTGGCGATCGCGATGAGTTCCTCGTTCGTAACCGTTTCCGCCTCCTCTGCCTCGGCACGGCTAACGCCGTCACTCATATATGGGTGTTCGGCAGGTTGGCCGACCACCTCTGGTCTGAGTTTGAGATACTGGAACGTCGGTGAAGTGACTCGCCAGCCGGAGGCCAAGGATTTGGCTCGTGGCGTGGAAAGAGTCCCTCTATGATCCGCTCAAGCATCGCTGGTGATTTTTCTGCGGGCGCCATCGCACCTTAGTCTTGGCCATCACCATCCTATAGGCGTTACCCCACGGGTTAGTGTTGGCACTAGCGCACAGTCTTTCGAAGCACGCACGTTTACTAGCTTTTATTGCTCTCTTAAGCGCCGCTTTTGCGGAACTGAATGCCCCTCGACGATCTTCCCTTTCTTCGTCGGTTCGCGCACGTTGAATCCTTCTTCTCGCTTGAAGACACGCTCTGCGGAGGTCCGCTATCGCGTCGGTCCACCAGTAGACTGGTGGCCCTTCCCATGCCTAGGCTGGCGGTTCCTAGGCATAGTGGCGTCGCACGCCCGCGAAAGTAATGCAACAAGTTGATCAGCGCTCAGGTTACGAGTTCTGCTCGCCTCGTGTTCTAGTCTAATTGCTTCCGCAAAATACCTCTTCGTTGAAGTGTGATATCCTCCAACCGCGAGGAGCTGGAGTGTTAATTCTACTCGCCACATGCGGACTCGTTTTACAGTCTACGCTATAACAGACCGCCAGGTGGTCGCTATGAGTGTAGCCATCGTCTACCCTCCAGTTCGTGATCAATCCTGGACTACAGAATGTCACATCGATGATCGACTCCACGGCCGTTTCTACTGAAGGTGCTCTTCAAGCCGACGTTGGCCAGATCTATGTTGAGCTTCGCCAAAGCCTCCAACAAGATCCGGCCTCTCTGGTTTGTGCGTTGACTTCCCACTCAGTTGCCCATGCGTTGAAGTCGCCCGCCACTACCAACGGTGATAGACCGATCAGCTCCACGGTGGCTCGGTCGATCATCTTGCGAACTGCTCGGTAGACCAACGAGGCGGAGCATAGCAGCTGCAGTATTACACTCCGTTTACCTTGGCAACCGCGTATCCTTCGTTTGAAGTTGACACTATCTCTTGAACCGGGAACCTGCTCGTCGTCCATATTGCCGCCATACCGGACCCGTCCGAAATCCAGTTACCGTTTCCGGAAGGAATTCGGTAGGGGTCCGAGATTATGGCGATGTCCGACAACGACTCAGTGACTGCTTGGTATAGCAGTTGCTGAGCCGCGAAGCAGTGGTTCAAATTTAGCTGTGTCACTCTCGCGCCCGTGGCTTGCTAGTCGGCTTACCGGCCGTGCACCTCGGGCCTCCCATTATGTGCTTTGCGTCACGCTTCCCGGCGCACGCCAAACACTTCGGGGGCTCTCCGCAGTCTTTGCTTTTGTGGCCTGCAGCACCGCACCGCCTGCATAAGGAGCTCCTGTCAGGCCCCTTGCAGCTAAAGGACTTGTGTCCTTGCTCGAAGCATCGAAAGCAGACCTCCGGCGGCTGGTAGATGCTGAGTGGGCACATTGACCAGCCCACTTTGAGCCTCGCTACCTTTAGCGCCTGGTTTGCGTCTACTGACGGAAGCCTGACAGTGGCGGTCTGGGTTCCTACTGGGCCTTTGCGCAGTCGAACTGCCTCTTTTTTTTTTTTTTTTTTTTTTTTTTAAAGGTGGCGGGGAAATCTGCAAACAGACACCTGAGAAGAGAACTCAGGGTGTGGGGATGAGACTAGGGGAGAGATGCTGGGGTAGTTACACTCCCCCAGACACCTACTTATCCCTGTCCCGACCCACTAAAACCCCTCCAGTCTCCAGCCCTGGTCTTCCCGGAACGACGGTTAAGTATTACGTCGGGAAGTGGCTTTTGTGCGTGATGCACCCTCTTTACTCTTATAACCTCCTAGCTAACTACCTGGAGACTGGTAATTAGCTACCACTGGCGTGTTGGTGGTTGACCCGCCACACACGTTGCAGCTCCAGAACAATCTGAGAGGCGGCCGCACAGACCGCGTTCCAGATGTCCGGGTCGTCGCACATCCTCCGGACTAGATTGTCCGGAGTAGTGCCAGGCCCGCTCACAGCCGTCATGTTGCTCCGCGCTCTTACGAAACGGGGGCATACGAAGAAGACGTGCTCAGCAGTCTCCTCCTCCTCCACGCACTCGGGACACATGGGGGACACCGCGTGTCCGAACCTGTGCAGATATTGCTTGAAACAACCATGGCCTGACAGGATTTGTGTCAGGTGGAAGTTCACTTCGCCATGTCGTCTCCCGACCCAGCCGGATATCTCCGGTATGAGTCGGTGCGTCCATCTGCCCTTTGTGGAATTAGACCATTCCCTCTGCCAACGGAGCATCGAGAATGACCTTCTGGTACCTCGTATGCCCCTTGTGTCACGTTGGTCGAAACACTCTCTGTCCTCCTTGATGGCGATGCTGATAGGCATCATGCCGGACAAGACACATATTGCATCGTATGACACCGTACGATACGCACTCGCAACTCTCAGGCACATGAGCCTGTAGGTACTTTCCAGTTTGCCACGGTAACTGTTAGTACCTAGCGCTCTGGACCACACTGGCCCACCATACCTAAGTATGGACGAAACCACGCTGGCAAGAAGTCTTCGCTTGCTGCCATAAACCGCTGAGCTATTGGACATCATACGAGATAGTGCTGCAATAGCCGATGAGGCCCTCTTACAGGCATAGTCGACGTGACTCTCGAACGTGAGCTTGTCGTCCACCATAACCCCCAAGAGCTTCAGGGATCGCTTCGAGGTGATGGTGCAGTCTCCGACTCTGACCACCGCCTGTTGCTCCGATTTACGGTTGTTCACAACCATGACCTCCGTCTTATGATGCGCGAGCTCCAGTTTCCTGGAGCGCATCCAGTCCTCGACCTTGCGTATACAGTGCGCGGCCGTCAACTCGACCTCCTCGATAGACTCGCCGTAAACCTCCAGCGTTATGTCGTCTGCAAAGCCGACGATCACAACCCCTACAGGGAACTTGAGTTTTAACACTCCGTCATACATGACATTCCACAACACCGGGCCCAGGATAGAACCTTGCGGAACTCCTGCGGTAATTGGGACGCACTTCTGACCCTCCTCTGTGTCGTAAACAAGTACTCGATTCTGGAAATAATTTTCCAGAATCTTGTACAGCGACACCGGTACATGGATGCTCCTGAGCGCGAGCGCTATGGAGTCCCAACTGGAACTATTGAACGCATTCTTCACGTCGAGCGTGACGATTGCGCAGTAGCGTATTCCCCTTCTCTTGCGCTGGATTGCTACCTCCGCCGTCTTGATGACGGAAGAGATTGCGTCCAGCGTGGACCTGCCCTTCCGGAAGCCGAACTGGTTACTTGCCAGACCGTGTACACCCTCCGTGTACCTCACCAGTCTGTTGAGGATGATCCTCTCAAGCACCTTGCCCGCGGTGTCCAGCAGGCAGATAGGCCTATATGCCGATGGGTCCCCTGGCGGTTTCCCAGCCTTCGGCAATAAGACCAGTCTCTGCCGCTTCCACCTGTCCGGAAAGAGACAGTCATCCAGGCACCTCTGCATGACTGCCCTGAACAGCCCGGGGGCCGTTTTTATCGCCAGCCTGATCGCCAGGTTAGGGATACCATCCGGTCCCGGTGCCTTGCTCACCTTTAGGGATTTGGCGATCACGATGAGTTCCTCATTCGTAACCCTTGCCTCCTCCCCTGCCTCGACACGGCTGTCGTCGCTCACGGATTGGATGCTCGGCAGGTTGGCCGACCATCTCTGGTCTATGTCTGAGATACTGGAACGTCGGACGTGAGACTCGACCGCCGGAGGCCAAGGACTTGGCTCGTGGCGTGGAAAGAGTCCCTCGATGATACGCTCCAGCATCGCTGGTGATCGCTCTGCAGGCGCCAGCGCGCCTTTAGTCTTGGCCATTACGATCCTGTAGGCGTCACCCCACGGATTTGTATTGGCACTCGCACATAGCCTATCGAAGCAGGCCCTCTTGCTGGCCTTTATCGCACTCTTTAGCATCGATCTTGCCGAACTGAATGCTGCGCGGCGCTCTGTCCTCTCTTCTTCGTTTCGCGCACGCTGCATCCTCCGTCTTGCACGGAGGCACGCACTGCGAAGGTCGGCTATCGCGTCCGTCCACCAGTAAACCGGTGGCTTTCCATTCCTAGGTTGGCGAGTCCTAGGCATGGTGGCGTCGCACGCCCGCGATAGCATAGCAACTAGTTGGTCAGCAGTCGGGCGAAGCCAACTGCCCCCCTCGCGCTCCCTTCTCATTGCCTCTTCGAATACCTCGGCATCAAAGTGCGATGTCTTCCACCCGCGAACGGTCGGAGTGTTGGCTCTACCCGTCGCTTGCCCCCTCTCGTTGTTGTCTACACTAAAACAGACCGCCTGGTGGTCGCTATTAGTGTAGCCATCGTCTACCCTCCAGTTCTTGATCAGTCCTGGGCTGGAGAACGTCACGTCGATGATCGACTCCGCACCATTTCTGCTAAATGTACTTTTGTTCCCAACGTTGGCCAGATCTAGGTTGAGCTTTGCAAAAGCCTCCAACAGGATCTGGCCCCTCTGGTTCGTGAAGCAACTTCCCCACTCAACAGCCCAAGCGTTGAAGTCGCCCGCCACCACCAACGGCGTTAGGCCCGTTAGCTCCATGGATAGGAGGTCGACCATCTGGATGAACCTTTCGGTAGACCAACGTGGCGGAGCATAGCAACTGCAGTAGAACACTCCGTTCACCTTAGCAACTACGTACCCTTCTTCTGAGGTTGAGACAACCTCCTGAACCGGGAACTTGCTCGTCGTACATATGGCCGCCAATCTGGACTTATCCGCAACCCAGTTACCGTTTCCGGGAGGGATGCGGTAGGGGTCCGATATGACGGCGATGTCCGACAACGACTCAGTGGCTGCTTGGTGTAGCAGCTGCTGAGCCGCGAAGCAATGGTTCAGGTTCAGTTGCGTCACCCTTACGCCCGTGGTTTCGCAGCCGGCTTACCGGCTGGGCACCTGGGGCCTCCCATAAAGTGTTTGGCGTCCCGTTTCCCGGAACATACCATGCACTTGGGAGACTCCCCACAGTCCTTTGCTTTATGGCCTGCACCTCCACATCGCCTGCACAGCTGGCTCCTATCGGGCCCCTTGCAGGTCCAGGACTTATGTCCGCCCTCGAAGCACCGGAAGCAAATGTCTGGTTGCTGTAGTATGCCCAGAGGACATACCGACCAGCCGACCTTCAACTTGCCCTCTTTCAGGGCCAGGTTAGCGTCCGCCGACGGTAGTCGGAAGGTAGCTACCTGGGTCCCCGCCGGACCTTTGCGGAGGCGGATTGACTCCTTAGCCACCTCCACCCCGCACTTCGCTTTAAGGGCTTGTGCAATGTCGCACCCCTCAGTGATTTCGTCCAGGTTTTTAAGCTGGAGAGTCACTTCTGAGGTGAGTGCCCGCACTTGCACCTCCTTCCCTAGGACCTTTTCGGCTACCGTTTTGTAGGTAGCCCCCTTGTTCTTGGCGTCCTTCCGGAGCTCAAGTATCATCTCGCCAGTGCGAGATCGGCGGATACTCCGCACATCCGCCCCCAGATCCTTGAGCTGGGTTTCCCCCCTCATCTTCTTCAAGACTTCTGAGTACTTCGACCCATCCGTCTTGAGTATGAGGGCATCACCCCTACTCCGCGCCTTTTTGACCTTTTTTGGTCCTCTGGCTGCTCCGCCATCCTGACGCGTCGCACCTTCCCGACGCTTCCTACCCTCTACGGTAGTCCAAGGATTGCCCGTAGCCTCCACCTGTGCCTTTTCCGCGGTGGACCTTGAACCGGTTGGCGTGTGTTCCCGTGGGAGTAGCACGACCAATCGTTTCTTGGTGTTCCCGGGGGCCGTTTCCCCCGGGGACTGCCTCGTTCGCTTAGCGACCTGCCCCGTGGAGCAGACCGACGCGAACGAGGGGGCGTCTGTCTGCACCTCTTTAGATGCAGTCGCCCTCCCGGTCCTGGCCGCTTTCTCGGCCGCCTTCACCCGAGCTACGAGTTCTTCGTGCTCCTTTCTGGCTTCATCAATGGTGCTCCGAAGCAGGAGGAGGCTCTGCTTCAGGTCGCCAGCGATGTTTCGCCTGTTCGCCGAGAACTCGATTATGGCATCGAGTTGTTCAGACAGCGCCGCCACTCTTGGCCGCGTGTCCATGCACCTTTCGACGGCCTTGACTAGCAAGGGACCGTCCACCGAGATGTCTGGTGTGGACACCGACGGATTCGCCGTTTTTCCACCTCCAGACTTCGCCGCATCCGTCTCCGCCTTCTTCTGCGGAGACCGCTGGATGCCACCTTGTGCGAAGGGATTTGGTAACCCCTCCGCACCCGTCTCTTTTTGGTTCTTCGAGCTCATTTTTGTTAATTGGGTCCCCCTTCCAGCCGCTATCCTTGTCCATAGATGAGAAGTCGCTTGTATGGTCCCATGGTAATCTATGCCGAAGCAGTGAGGCCATGGGTAAGGGGGGTCGCCATAGTACCTTATGAGCACTATGACGCCCCCGCCCGCGTAAGTCAGGAAAGGGGCATCTTGTCCTAGGACTAGTTCCCCCCCATCTGATCCTTCTCTGCCTGATTCCCACCAGGCAATGGACGCGGAACGTACTGGAAGGCCTGCCAGGTTTTACGGGACGGAGACCCACTGCCTCTGGTGCCACAACCACTTCGCACTGCTCCTTGAGGGCATCCACGACTTCGCATGCCTCGGTGACTTCGTCCAGGTATTTAAGTTGTAGGGTTACCTGCGACGTGAGTGCCCGAACCTGCACTCTATCTCCAAGCGCCTCTTGGGCCAATGCCCGATAGGCTGGGCCCTTGTTTCTGGCTTCCTTGCGGAGCTCGACGATCATTTCTCCCTTGCGGGATCGGCGGATGCTACGCACATCTGCCCCCAGATCTTTGAGCTTCGCATCGCCTCTCATTGCCTTAAGGACTTCCGAGTACTTTGACTCTTCTGTCTTAAGGATGAGTGCGTCGCCCTTATTTTTAACTTTCTTCGTCGCAGGATTTGTAACCGGGTGCGGTTTTTTGGCCACCACTTTTTGGTTCCTACTCCTTCCCGGAACCGTTACCCACGGGTTACCGGGAGCCTTCTGCTCCTTGGCTGCCACCGTGGGCGTTGCTTGCGCCACTCCTACACCGGTCTGAGGGCTGTTTGCGATTAAACGCTTCTTGGTGCCCCCGAGGGCCGTCTCTCCCGGGGACTGTCGCGTTCGTTTGGCAGCTGGTCCTGCCGCGAAAACCGCCGCAAACGTGCTGGCGTCCGTTTGGACCGACTTCGTCGCCAGCTCGGTCACCTTCGTCTCCTCTTTCTCCGCAGCCGCAGCTTTCATTTCGAGCTCGGCATGCTCCTTTTTCGCAGCATCGACGGAGGACCGAAGCATGTAGAGGGCCTGCTTCAAGTACTTCGTTGTATTGCTGCGACTTTTCGCAAACTCGATTATAGCATCGAGCTGCTCAGACAGGGCCACTACCCTCGGTAGCGTGTCCCGCTGTCTTCCGACCGCCTTTAATAGCTGTGGACCAGCCACCGCGATGTCTTGCGTAGATCCGGTAGGCGTACTGCCTTTACCGTCTTCGCAGGCGACCTTCACTGCATCCGTCTCCACTTTTCTAGGCGGAGACCGCTGGATGCCACCTCGCGCAAATAGGTTTTCCAACCCATCTGCCCCCATCTCCAGAGTTTTGTTTTGCTGCATTTTTGTTTATTGGGTCCCCCTACCAGCCGCTATCCTTATCCATAATGGAGTAGTCGCCTAAATGGTCCCAAGGTAGTCTATGCCGGAGCAGTGAGGCCATGGCTAGGGGCGGCTGCCATAGCGCCTCATGGGCAACTATGACACCCCCGACCGGCGCAAGTCAGGAAAAGACATCTGATCCTACTCCTGCCGGGTTCCCACCAGGCAATGGACTCGGAACGTACTGGAAGGCCTGCCAGGTTTTACGGGACGGAGACCCCTGCACCGGTTGTACTCTCGCCGTTTCAAGCTGTTATCACACGACATTACTAAGGGAGCTCGGCGCAGGTGCCAGCCCAAAATCATGGTACGAAAACGAAATCCGACTCTTATCCTATAGTGATGCGACCAGTTGCCGTAATTGGGAACATTACTGGCATCAGTCCCAATGGGCGGTATAGTGCATTTGGGTGGTGGGAGCGGCACTACTCGCTCCGTCGGAGCTGCTTCCGGCCAGTGTGGCTTTTGCGAGAATTCAGCGGCCCAGTGCCTGAATCTCGCCACGACCTAGGCTAGCTCCCGCTGATGGTCCGGGACTGCTTGCTAGCAGTGAGCACTTCCGTGGCCTTCGGTAATCGCCAATTACCGACCCGTGGTGGCATACAGCTCTGCCATATATATATATATATATATATATATATATATATATATATATATATATATATATATATATATATATATATATATATATATATATATATATATATATATATATATATATATATATATATATATATATATGTATTTATATATATATATATATATATATATATATATATATATATATATATATATATATATATATTTATATATATATATATATATATATATATATATATATATATATATATATATATATATATATATATATATATATAGTTAAAGACGGAACATCCTCAACACCAGTTGTCGCTGAATCTAAGCGACCAGAAACCAAGCCAAGCGCAAACAACCAGACAGCACAGTCAGCAGGATTGGAGCCCGGAGCCAATTTCAATTTGTTCGAACGAATCGTGCAAAATAAATTTAATTTCTGGTATGCTTGAACCAGAAATAAATAATTTCGAAATTGGAACACCCGACATGTCCATGCATGGTTTACCCTTGAATAATAAATTGAGAGAGCAACTCAGAATTGACCAACTGAATGCTGAAGAAAAATCAAAACTTCTAAAAATCATATCACAGCACGAAGAAATATTTTTCATGGAAGGCAATAAACTTTCATTTACCAATGCTATAAAGCATTCAATTAAAACAAAAGATGACTTGCCAATACATACGAAGTCATATCGCTACCCTTTCTGCCATAGAGAGGAGGTTAAACGTCAAATTACCAAACTTTTAGAACAAGGGATTATTCGACATTCGAGTAGCCCTTGGACATCACCCGTATGGATAGTACCCAAGAAATTGGATGCTTCCGGCAAGCGGAAATGGCGGTTAGTAATCGACTACCGCAAACTGAATGAGAAAACGATTGACGATCGTTATCCCATTCCGAATATTACAGACATCCTAGACAAGTTAGGCCGCTGTATGTACTTCACCACTCTAGATCTTGCATCTGGATTTCACCAGGTTGAAGTAGACGAAAGAGACATTCAGAAAACAGCTTTTAGTGTGGAAAACGGACACTATGAATTTCTAAGAATGCCTTTCGGTTTAAAAAATGCTCCTTCAACGTTTCAACGTGTGATGGACAACGTTCTTCGGGAGCATATTGGTGTCAGCTGCCTAGTATACATGGATGACATCATTGTTTTTTCAACAAGTTTGACAGAGCACATGGATAATTTGTCAAAAATATTTGCTACATTACAAAAGCACAACCTCAAAGTGCAACTAGATAAAGACAAAGAGAAGTTGCTTTCTTAGGTCATATCGTGACTCAAGATGGAGTAAAACCCAACCCAGATAAAATCCAAATTATACAACAATGGCATCTTCCTTCAAATGAAAAGGGGCTACGCGGTTTTTTAGGAATACTGGGATACTACCGCAAATTTATCAGAGATTTTGCTAAAATTGCAAAACCTCTTACCAATGCGTTGAGAAAAGGCGAAGAGATTTCCCACTCGAAAGAATTCATCGACGCTTTTGAAAGATGCAAACATATTCTTACTAGTAGCAATATTCTCCAATACCCCGATTTTGATAAAACATTTCTTTTAACTACGGACGCTTCCAATTTTGCTATTGACGCCGTACTCTCTCAAGGGCAGATAGGAAACGATAAACCCATAGCCTTTGCTTCAAGGGCTCTTAACAAATCAGAAGAAAAGTATTCTGCAATAGAGAAAGAGTTACTTGCAGTAGTATGGGCGTGCAAATGCTTCCGACCTTACCTTTACGGAAGGAAGTTTATCCTTTATACAGACCATAAACCTCTAACGTATGGTCTTAATTTAAAAGACACTAATAACAGGTTAGTCCATTGGCGTCTTTCATTAAGTGAATTCGATTATGAGATTCGTTACCGACCAGGCAAGCAAAATGTTGTTGCTGACAGCCTTTCACGAGTCAGAAACGAACTCAATGTTCATGAAAATTCATCATCCGATGATGCAACTGTGCATTCAGCGGACACAGATGATTCAGAATTTATTAGTTGCACCGAACACCCTTTAAATGTATTCAGCAACCAAATTGTTCTAAAAATTGGACCGGACGAACCGGATAGTTACGAACAGATTTTTCCGAGAATATACCGAAGAACAATTACCAGACTTGTTTTCGGTGTACCTATAATTTTTGGCATTTTCAAAGAATACATGGACCTAAAACGGACCAATTGTATTTTTTGTCCTGAACAGTTAATGAGTATAATTCAAACTACCTATAAAAATCATTTCAATAGAGCGAAAACTTGCAAAATATTTATCACACAAAAAATGTTGATCGATCCGAACGCCCGAGCAGCAAAATCTGATTATTGAACAAATGCACGACCGTTCACACAGAGGTGTCTGGGAGAACCACCAGCAAATCTCAAGAAGATTCTACTTTCCAAAGCTAAAAACAGCGATCCAAAAGTACATAAAATTATGCGCAACATGTCAGCAGAACAAGTACGATAGACACCCGTACAAAATAGCATTAGGTTCAACACCAAACCCAAATAGACCCCTAGACATAGTTCACATAGATATCTTCATTGCCGAAAAGGTAACATTTTTATCAGCCTTAGATAAATTCTCAAGATTCGGTACATTAATACACATCAAATCACGAAACATTTCAGATATAAGAAAAGGTTTCACCAAATTTTTCAAAATCTTTGGAACACCCCGTCAAATAGTGTGCGATAATGAACCAGCCCTACGGTCGATAGAAATAAGAGGACTTCTCCATGACCTAAATGTCGAAATTTTCTTTACGCCTCCAAACCATAGCCAAAGTAACGGAACAGTCGAAAGATTTCACTCTACTATAGCAGAAATCTACCGCTGTATCCAAGCAAACTATGAAGGAATGAGCATCAAGGAAATCTTCAACATAGCATGCACACAGTACAATAATAGCATACACTCTATGATAAAAATGAAACCCAGAGAAGCCTTTTTTGGCCTTAAAGACGAAGAAGAGAGACCGCTCGACATTAACCTTATCCTTCAAAATCGAAACAAAGTCTACGATGAAGTCATTTTGGCTCATGACAAATCGAAAAAACAAAATCTAGAGTACCATAACAAAACCAGAGAACAAGCACCAGATCTCGCAGCAAACCAAGTTTTATACAAACAGGTGCAAGGTATCAAGAAGAAAACCAAAGCTAAATACGTACCAGTTACAGTTACAGAAAATAACGGTCGAACATTTATAGACGACTCTGGCAAAGAAACACACAAGGATAATGTCAAGCGTGTCTAATCTCTGTCTGATACTCTATGACTATAATTAAAACAATACTAACACTATTTCTTTTTTAGGAACAAATACAACGTGAAAAAAAAAAATGGAACCACCCACGGATACTTCTTGATTTCTATCATAACATTTTACCATCTCATTCTAGGAACAAATATTAAGCGGAGAAAAATGGAACCATCCTTTCGGACGCTTTTGATTCCCATCATAGCACTCACCACCTCCATCCTACCATCCATTCATACACATCCCACCATTCAAATACACGACATTACTAACAACGCAGGAGCGTTGATTCTTCAAAGGGGGGAAGGAAGAATAATTGACGGACATGATAGACTATTACATGTGATAGATTTTGCCCAATTCGAAATATCCTTGACAATAATTGAAAACATTGTAAACAAAATTAAAAACACACCAACAGATTTTTCAGAAATTATTCAACTCAAGCTTAAAGAAATCAAATTTATTTTCGATACTTTGATCAGCAAACCAAGTAGATATAGACGAGCAATAGATTTTTTAGGAAGCACAATCAAATTTATAACAGGCAACTTAGACTCAGAAGACTTAAAGATAATCAATTCAAACTTAGACGAACTTAGAAAAAACGGCAATGTTTTAGTGAAACAAAATAATAAGCAAATCAAAATCAATTCAAAATTTGAGAATAGATTAAACCTTATAAACAACCAGATCAGAGAGCACCAAAATATTTTGGATAAAATAGCCGAACAGGAAAATGTACTTATATCTGAAAATCAAAAATTCATACTTGTATTGCAATTAGACTCATTTTTAGAAAATTTAAAATCAATAGAATATGCCATTATGCTAGCGAAAGCGAACATTATAAACAATTTAATCTTAACACCTAGAGAGCTAGAAACTATCATTCAGGAAATCTCAAAGCAGGGCTCAGAAATCAAACACGTAGACGAAGCTAGCAGCTATCTAACGACAACAGTACCCCGCCGAAGATCATCACTCATCATATGCGTCAACATCCCCAGGCTCACCCAAACAGTTTACAGAAGAACTACCATCGAACCCCTGCCACGGTTGAACCACACCGTTCAGATACATAACAAGGAAGTATTCATCAACTCAGAGCGAATCTTTGCCATCGCATCACCATGCCGAGAAAACAACAAAGTTACAATTTGCGAAAGAAAACAGTTAATAGATATCAGCAACAATCCTTGCGAAGCACCACTCTTAAGAGGACAACAAGGACAATGCAAGATGATAGAAAAACCTCCAGCAACCGAAACGAGAATGATAGGACCAGGAACATTGTTGGTGATAGCCGTTCACCAAGACGTAGTCATCAACGGTACCTGCGTCAACACTCGAACTCTTACAGGAATCCACCTAGTAACATTTCAAAATTGCTCACTATACGTAAATCACGAGCTATTTGAAAATTATGAACTTTGGTTTGATCACCCAACAATAATTCCAATACAACCACCAGAAATCAGAACATTACACACAGAACGACACGTTAACATTTCGGAGTTGCATGAACTCCATTTGAAAAACAGACAGCAGCTGGAAACAATGAAATTCCATTACAAAGCTGGATCAATAATTATCAGCACCATCAGCATGTCAGCACTTTTAGCTTTCGTAACCATAAAATATCGGCTTATAGCGAGGACAAGGAATTGCTCGAGACGACCAATACTTAAGGGGGGACGAGTTAAAGACGGAACATCCTCAACACCAGTTGTCGCTGAATCTAAGCGACCAGAAACCAAGCCACGCGCAAACAACCAGACAGCACAATCAGCAGGATTGGAGCCCGGAGCCACCAAAGTATTCAACGTGGAACTCGGATTGACGTCGCCAAGTGCTGCATCGTCGTTAGGTCTTAGGTCAGCAGATTTTAGGACAGCAGGTAGGGCAGTCAGGCTTCTGTAAAATAGTCTTTAATCAGTCTCAAGTGAAGTGTGACCGAGTACGGTCAAATAAAAGTTTTTTAAAACTAAATTAAACTAAATGATCTTTTAAGTTATATATATATATATATATATATATATATATATATATATATATATATATATATATATATATATATATATATATATATATATATATATATATATATATATATATATATATATATATATATATATATATATATATATATATATATATATATATATATATATATATATATATATATATATATATTATTCGAAAGCAAGCTTGATCTGTAATTTGTTAATCTGTATTTAGGACATAAGAAAGAGATCCAACCATATGTATTCCTACTGAATGTACGAAAATAGAATGTTTTTTTTTAAATAAAAGGCACTTTTTCATTGCACATCAATAAATTTTTTAACAGTCTCGTTTCTTTCCAATAGGGCGCTTAGTACTTGCAACCCTCGCGGTTGAAATTAACCCAAATTTGTGTGATAAACGCCGAGCGTGTAAAGATATGTTGCTTGTCAATGTGTAGGAGTTTTGTTTTGATTTTTGTTGTTGTGGCAAGCAACATACTCGCCACTGCATGTTAATTTTAATTCGTAGTTTACTCGTTAGATTTTATTTAAAAGTTTGTGATAAGTGTTTTAGTAGATAGGGTTTAAATTATCGGGGTGAAATGTCTCGCGAGTGAAATAAAATTAGGTCCCGTCTTTCCTCCCGCGGCGAAAAAGTGAAGTGCGTTAACGGCGAAGAAGCCAAGCGCGGTTGTGTTGGTTTGAAGCTGGCTGGCAGGAAAGTCAAGCGGTTTGTTTTGATGCTACGGGAGAGATCGCTGTGTGCCGCCGAATAGAAAGGACGCGTTGTTTTTTTGTCAGCCGGAAAATAATCGTGAGGAGTGAAGCGTGAAGTGTCGTCCCGCGTATATGTGTGAAATTCTCGGATCAAAAAGCGCCGACACCGTCTGATTGCATAGCACTGTTATGATACAGATGAAAATTGGTACATCTCGTTTCGTTCTGTTTCTGTCTTGAGTAACTGTGGCAGAAATTGATTCCTCGGACAAAACGGTCACAACGCACCCACAAGGCCAGCAGCCTAATTAATTCACTGCCAACGGCTTCCTTTGACAAACCCGCCATTGTGAGGAGTCGGCGAGGAGGACGGAAGGTTAGTGTTAGTTTTTTTTTTGTTTTGTTTAGTGTTTTGTGGTTATTTGTTTATTCGTGGTAAATCCTTTCCACCCAAGTAAATCTACGTTGTGTAGAAGTACCCCCGTGCATCGCCGCCCGCCGGGTAAATCGACCCCGTGAAAGCTGGGGTGGTAAGCGAAAACTTACATACTCAGTATTATTGCAAAAGAAGAATTGATATTTTCTTTTGCAAAAATACGTGTTTTAGATTCAAGCTTTATTCAATGCAATGATGCAACCGGTTACGGAACACCGGAACCAAGCTGAACGCGAAAGACGATTCTGACAGAATTTATTGTAGTGAATATTTGCCTGGGTATGGGGCTAACAACAATAGGCATGAAAACACTGTTAGATGCACCCAAATTTATGTTTCTTTAATTGATTGTTACTGATTATGCTTTGATATGGAATAATCCACTTTGTAACCAACCTGATAACCTGATTTCAAAATACCTAATCGTACCGTTTGCTCAATTTATTTTTTTAAGTTGTGTACTCGACGGAGAACCCAGGTGCCTTTTTAGGTTTCAAAAAACTTTATTTAATTTTTTTCATCTTAATATAGTGATAGAAATCGGTGACATCTCAGAACTCGTTTAAAGGCAACTTTTGATATTAGTTTTTAAACAGTAGCGGAGCGGGGGGGGGTTTGGTTAGCATAAGGCAATTTATTTTACTTTTGATATTAGTTTTTAAACAGCAGTGCAGGGGGGTGGGGTTGGCTAGCATGAAATTAAAATTCTTGTTACGTTTGCATTTTTTATCCGATTAAAAAAGTTTTAGCACTAAAAAATTCAGCAACTTATTTCCTTTCCAATTCAGCGTCTGTGGTGCCCCTAAAGTTTTTTTCTTTCCCTGAATACCGGTTTCCCGTGGGTATATTCCGAAACAGAAGAGCTCTATGAATTTTTGAACAGAATCTCACACTTATTGGTTCATAAGTTATAAAATTACTTCAACAATCTATTTTCATGGATTCGGGTATTTTCGGTGATATACCTCCAATATGATCCTTGTTTTGTTTACTAAATGATTACTCTAGAAGAGCCCCAGGGAAATTTGTTCCCGAAATGGCTTGCTGGAGTTAGTTCATGAATTGGCTGTCATGAATCATGATATGGCTATAATATCGTTAATTTTTTTATTTGTTTGGAATAAAAAAAACTTTAGGGGGAACGATTTTGGCAAAAGATAAGTTGCTGAATCTTTTAAGCCTGTATTACACTCTTTGACCAAGCGTCAAATATTTGGCACTTTTTGACAGATAAAAATTTGGTCAAAGATAATTGTTTGTCACTCTCCAATTTTAACATGGGGCGAACACGGGCAAACAACAACCATGATGTCAAATAAATTTGACCATTATGTCAGAAGGTCAAATATTTGACCATTGGACAAAGAGTGTAATACAGACTTTAGTAAATTGGAAATAACGTTTATACTGCGTTAAAGTTCTAGCGGTCAACAAACTATACGACGCGTTTAGAAGGATGTTCCATAAAACCAGTAATCTAACGTTCGCGTCTATAACAGCTAAAGAATTGCTCCTTGAAAGACTTCAAATGCATGTATGCAGCATTTGAACAACACGTGCAGAATAACCGTCGCCAGATTGCCGTTTGAAATGTTCAAATCGCTTTTATTAGGCGAGAACGTCACTGATGAGCGGAGACCTTTAAAGCGCTTTAACGCAGCACATATTTATTAGTGTTGCTAATAATCTCTTGCAAACGTTTGAACAACTTCTGTTAAGCTGGAGTTCCACTATTGGATTAATATATGAACAAAGAATGCGGCAACGTTTGTACAACAAATAATTCAACGTGTTGTTTATTCAGCACCGGTTGCATCTGCACTGCTCTTATTCCACATTTGCTTTTATAAAGGCTTCCAAATTGTTCTCTGGGACGTCTCTTAATATCCTCAAAATTCACCTACAACAAGTAGCAAAGCATAGCATAACATATTTCACCAAAATTCACAAACGTCAAGTACAACATAAACAATGTTAAAATAATTTAGGCGAATGAAAAGCATTTTTTTCTCTTCGTCACCTTCGCCAATTTGATGAGAGTATCTATGAGATGATTACATTTTGTGACTCACGCTAATTTGTTAAATTACGCGGGATTTGATTTTTAGTATTGTTGTAATAAATTGAAATTGCAAATCATCTAGACCATATAGGATAGTCGATTGCAAACCACCGTACAAATTTGATTGAAAGTAACATGCTAGGGGCTAGACACTATTGATATATTACAAAATATTTCCAATATTCAATATTAAAAAGTATTCATCGTTTCATTTTTGGCCACCCCTCCATCTATATCATAGCTCATTGACGTTACATCAAGCGTTACATTATCGTTAGAGGGTGTCAATTGACAGATAAACGATAAATATCAAAATATATCAACCAATATCGTGTAATATTATCAGAATATTTTGCATAAATAAGGTGTCTGGCACCTAGGTAACATGATATTTTTCTGGGTGTGCGAATCTGGTCAAGCTCACCACTGAAATGATAAGAAGTACCATGATATTTTTCCGTGTGGATATGCTTTAGTTCACCCAACGGCCTACAGATGGCAAGTTATTAGTGTTGCCTTGAGATTATATGCAGCGGAGCCCAACTTGGATATCTATGTTTCTTTAGTCTATGGTTAAACCAAGGTTTACGAAAAAATGTGACAGCTGCCGTTTTTTAACCTACACACTTAAAACTAGATCTCGAGCTCGGCTAAAAAAAATCCGAGTTCACTCGGAAACTTTGGGTTCAACCGATATTTCAGCAAAATAAAAGCCGGTTGCCGAAAATCGGCAGATCATTTTGTCGAGACTTCGTCAAAGAAACTAAGCTTGATGAATCTCGTCTGTATTTTTGCCGAATTTATTGTTAAACACTGTTGATGCCGAGGTCAGCGAAAACATCACTGAAATCTCGGCACGAATTTTGCTCGTTACCGAGTTTCGGCAATACAGCTGTCATTCTCGTGAACGAGTTGGCCGCCATTTTTCTGTGTTCAAATTTGTGCAAACGTATTACGTGCGAGCAAACAGGAATCAGATAAAAGCTTTGTCAAGATTTGTGTAAACTAGAGGTGTTTACAGGCCGGAAAGCTGAAAAAGTGTAGCAGAGATTTGTGCTAGGTGGCAGGAACCCGAAAATGTGTAGTCTAAAATCGTGTGAATTCAAGAACATTATATTTTTATTTTATTTTTAATGTATTAAAACTCAAAATGAATAAACTTCTTTACTTTTTAAAACTCATCAAGCTTATAATTTATCTTAAAAAAAAACTACTAAGTTCTCAAGAAAATTATTCTCTGTGATTAGATTCCGCTGAAAAATTTGTTTTTTTGACGTGGGACTGCGTCTTTTTTCACTATACTAAGGTACATTCTGTGAAAACTGGATTGAACTTGTAACGTTTTCGGTTGGCGGAATGGAAGATTTTAGATGCTAATAACGCTCAAACAACTGTTCCGATTTCAATAGTTAATATACCGTTGGAAAGCTAAAATATACAAGATTTGTATAACATGATAATTTGAGTTACCATTCTCTTATTACTCCGTGAAAATTGCGGAAAAGTTTGAAGGTCCACATACATTTTTTATACGATTGGTATATTTGTAACCGGTGGTTCCGATAAACACTACCTTGTGACTCCATCCCAAGTCCATTTCCCTGCCTGCTATAAACGACCATACCCCTAAATGCGACTCTGTTGACCGTGTTGTCGGTATCGCGAGAGCAGTGAGAGAGATACAGTAACAAAGGGATTGTTTGTTACGTATGTCCCAAGCGGCGGTGCAACTGAGCAACTTTTTCGATGAAAGTGTGAACGGAATCCAAAAAGCTCGGGGTCAGTTAAATTAAAAAGAGACATTAACAAACGATGTCATCTAAGGTGGGCAAGGTGGAACGGATATGATTATATGTCAAAATTTGACAACTTCGTCAAATTTTCGGTCTCATCTAACATTCCTTAGACATCTAAAGCTTGGCATTTAGCGGAATGCTTTCTTTCGGAGCTCGACCCTCAAGCAGAATAGAAGTGCGCGTCGGAATAAGTTAATCCAAAATTTCTTATTAGAATACACGAGGTGTATAAATTAGTTATACTCGAAGTGGAAAAACTCTAGGCCTAACGTTAGCGGAAAACTTAGAAGTAAAAATAGAATAGAAAGTGCTAGTGTGTTAGAAATCAATAGTGGCGAGTACGATTATTTGTTAACCTAACTTAAATTAACAAAGTAATGTAGTCTTTTTTTTATAGTAAAGAAATTGAGAGGTTAAAATCAGTGCTAAAATTAGTGCTACGCTACTAAGAGGAAGAAAAGGAGACAAGATAAAAAAGAAAAGGTGAAATAATAATTTATACATAGTAAAAAGATGAAATTGTTAAAAGCACATGTAAAAATTGTTTGTCCAAAAACCGACACGTAAATTAATAAAATCACGCAGGTCCGTTTGGGGCCTTTTTCTGTTACTTGGAACAAAAATTCCGAGTTTTTCTTCATTACTAGAAAGCCTGGAGGAACTATACGAAAATCTGGAACCTACGTGGTCCACGACGCTTGGTCGAGTCAGTAAAGTCCACCTTGGATTACATTTTCCTTGAAACGGGTGGTTGTTCATCAAAAACGGGAGTCCCTGTTAAGCCCCGGAAGGCCCAACTTGTGGTTCAATCCTGGAGTGAGTGCGGAGGAACACGCGAGCCGTCTAAATCAGATTCCATCCTTGGTCAGCCGAAAATCCGCTACATTGCTTCATTCACCAACCCCACCCGGATGTGTACACCGGTCATCAAAGAATAAAGGTTGGATTAAACTTTTATGCAGAAATAGTAATCCGGAGAGCAACAAGTAAACTCCTGGTTCTGGGAGTGGTCACCGGTCATCTACTGGCGGATCGAGGATCAATCGTCATTGGTATGAGCCTTTTCTGAAGATTGGTGAGTCTATACCTTCCCTTAAGTGGATAGATATAAGCGGATATAGATGTAAGAATATAACGGTTAATCTAATTGAAACGTTAGTATCCCGTGAAAAGGAAAACCATAGTACAAAACCTCAAAACCTAGAGAATACACGGAAAGTTAATGTATTTATACAACTTCGATTTGTCTGCGCTTTCACCGAACCCAGAAAGGGGTTAACAATCCTCGCTGCTTGAGCATCGGTTCTGAATCCTAGCATACGTGGCCTTTGAGCATGCTCTAATGTTAGGTTCCGTTCAGCTATGCTAGCCACAGTAGATCGTGCATTAATGTTGTCGGAGTAGTCTGGATAGTTTCCTTTCCAATCGAAAAGGCGGTTCAGTGCTGCTCGTTGTTATTAACCACCGTGAACAGTAAGTCGAGGTAGATAACGTCCCTGAGGTCCCCACCCAAGTAGAGCACAAGGTAGCCTACCTTTAGGAAATTAAAACGTAGAGTTACATATTTCCCTAAAGCAGACTTCAAAAACATAGACGAAAGGATTTCACGCATTCAGTCATTGGCTAGCATTGCCAGCCAATTGGCATCGCATTCATCCAACGTGAGCGACGAAGAAAGAAAGCAGAGATGCTTCCACGTGATTGGTTCTTCCCCAAATCACCCAAGTTTCCCACACTGAGTGACGCTATAAAAGGACATTCCGTGTTGAGAGAAGATCATTCGGGGTTAAAGTCCCTTCAAAAGAAATCAATCAATCAATCAGAGAAGATCATTCCCTGGTCGACCGTCAAAGCGAACAGTTCGGCTTGCCTTCGATCTGAGTTGTACCCCACCAGTGGTAATCTAATTCAGTTATCGTTGTTGGAATACAGCCTGAAATTGGACGTGAATGACACTGGGGACCTTTGGAAAACTTGGAAGCCGTTTGGGTGCTGCCGATAGTGTAGGTATAGTGTGTCGTATATCAAGTGTGTGTGTCTGAGTAGCGTGTGGGTGTGTATGTGTGTGTGTGGGTGTGTATGTGTGTGTGGGTGTGCATCTGTGTGTATCTGTGTGTGTGTGTGTGTGTGTGTGTATCTGTGTGTTTTTTTTTTTTTTTTTTTTAAAGGTGGCGGGGAAATCTGCAAACAGACACCTGAGAAGAGAACTCAGGGTGTGGGGATGAGACTAGGGGAGAGATGCTGGGGTAGTTACACTCGCCCAGACACCTACTGATCCCTGTCCCGACCCACTAAAACCCCTCCAGTCCCCAGCCCTGGTCTTCCCGGAACGACGGTTAAGTATTACGTCGGGGAGTGGCTTTTGTGCGTGATGCACCCTCTTTACTCTTATAACCTCCTAGCTAACTACCTGGAGACTGGTAATTAGCTACCACTGGCGTGTTGGTGGTTGACCCGCCACACACGTTGCAGCTCCAGAACAATCTGAGAGGCGGCCGCACAGACCGCGTTCCAGATGTCCAGGTCGTCGCACATCCTCCGGACTAGATTGTCCGGAGTAGTGCCAGGCCCGCTCACAGCCATCATGTTGCTCCTCGCTCTTGCGAAACGGGGGCATACGAAGAAGACATGCTCAGCAGTCTCCTCCTCCTCCACGCACTCGGGACACATGGGGGACACCGCGTGTCCGAACCTGTGCAGATATTGCCTGAAACAACCATGGCCTGACAGGATTTGTGTCAGGTGGAAGTTCACTTCACCATGTCGTCTCCCGACCCAGCCGGATATCTCCGGTATGAGTCGGTGCGTCCATCTGCCCTTTGTGGAGTTGGACCATTCCCGCTGCCAGCGGAGCATCGAGAATGACCTTCTGGTACCTCGTATGCCCCTTGTGTCACGTTGGTCGAAACACTCTCTGTCCTCCTTGATGGCGATGCTGATAGGCATCATGCCGGACAAGACACAGATTGCATCGTATGACACCGTACGATACGCACTCGCAACTCTCAGGCACATGAGCCTGTAGGTACTTTCCAGTTTACCACGGTAACTGTTAGTACCTAGCGCTCTGGACCACACTGGCCCACCATACCTAAGTATGGACGAAACCACGCTGGCAAGAAGTCTTCGCTTGCTGCCATAAACCGCTGAGCTATTGGACATCATACGAGATAGTGCTGCAATAGCCGATGAGGCCCTCTTACAGGCATAGTCGACGTGACTCCCGAACGTGAGCTTGTCGTCCACCATAACCCCCAAGAGCTTCAGGGATCGCTTCGAGGTGATGGTGCAGTCTGCGACTCTGACCACCGCCTGTTGCTCCAATTTACGGTTGTTCACAACCGTGACCTCCGTCTTATGATGCGCGAGCTCCAGTTTCCTGGAGCGCATCCAGTCCTCGACCTTGCGTATACAGTGCGCGGCCGTCAACTCGACCTCCTCGATAGACTCGCCGTAAACCTCCAGCGTTATGTCGTCTGCAAAGCCGACGATCACAACCCCTACAGGGAACTTGAATTTCAACACTCCGTCATACATGACATTCCACAACACCGGGCCCAGGATAGAACCTTGCGGAACTCCTGCGGTAATTGGGACGCACTTCTGACCCTCCTCCGTGTCGTAAACAAGTACTCGATTCTGGAAATAATTTTCCAGAATCTTGTACAGCGACACCGGTACATGGATGCTCCTGAGCGCGAGCGCTATGGAGTCCCAACTGGCACTATTGAACGCATTCTTCACGTCGAGCGTGACGATTGCGCAGTAGCGTATTCCCCTTCTCTTGCGCTGGATTGCTACCTCCGCCGTCTTGATGACGGAAGAGATTGCGTCCAGCGTGGACCTGCCCTTCCGGAAGCCGAACTGGTTACTTGCCAGACCGTGTACACCCTCCGTATACCTCACCAGTCTGTTGAGGATGATCCTCTCAAGCACCTTGCCCGCGGTGTCCAGCAGGCAGATAGGCCTATATGCCGATGGGTCCCCTGGCGGTTTCCCAGCCTTCGGCAATAAGACCAGTCTCTGCCGCTTCCACCTGTCCGGAAAGAGACAGTCATCCAGGCACCTCTGCATGACTGCCCTGAACAGCCCGGGGGCCGTTTTTATCGCCAGCCTGATCGCCAGGTTAGGGATACCATCCGGTCCCGGTGCCTTGCTCACCTTTAGGGATTTGGCGATCACGATGAGTTCCTCATTCGTAACCCTTGCCTCCTCCCCTGCCTCGTATCTGTGTGTGTGGGTGTGTATCTGTGTGTGTGGGTGTGTATCTGTGTGTGTGGGTGTGTATCTGTGTGTGTGTGGGTGTGTATCTATGTGTGTGGCTGTGTATCTGTGTGTGTGTCGGTGTGTATCTTTGTGTGTGTGTGTATGGGTGTGGGTGTATGTGTGTGTGTGTGTGCGTGGGTGTGTGTGTGCGTGTGTGTGTGCGTGCGTGTGTGTGTGTGCGTGTGTGTGCGTGTGTGTGCGTTGGTGTGTGTGCGTGGGTGTGTGTGTGCGTGGGTGTTTATGTGCGTGGGTGTGTGTGTGCGGGGATGTGTGTGCGTGGGTGTGTATATGTGTGCGCGGGTGTGTATGTGTGTAAACTACAGGTGTTTACAGGCCGGAAAGCTGAAAAAGTGTAGCAGAGATTTGTGCTAGGTGGCAGGAACCCGAAAATGTGTAGTCTAAAATCGTGTGAATTCAAGAACATTATATTTTTATTTTATTTTTAATGTATTAAAACTCAAAATGAATAAACTTCTTTACTTTTTAAAACTCATCGAGTTTATAATTTATCTTTAAAAAAAAACTACTAAGTTCTCAAGAAAATTATTCTCTGCGATTAGATTCCGCTGAAAAATTTGTTTTTTTGACGTGGGACTGCGTCTTTCTTCACTATACTAAGGTACATTCTGTGAAAACTGGATTGAACTTGTAACGTTTTCGGTTGGCGGAATGGAAGATTTTAGATGTTAATAACGCTCAAACAACTGTTCCGATTTCAATAGTTAATATACCGTTGGAAAGCTAAAATATACAAGATTTGTATAACATGATAATTTGAGTTACCATTCTCTTATTACTCCGTGAAAATTGCGGAAAAGTTTGAAGGTCCACATACATTTTTTATACGATTGGTATATTTCCCTAACGCAGACTTCAAAAACATAGACGAAAGGATTTCACGCATTCAGTCATTGGCTAGCATTGCCAGCCAATTGGCATCGCATTCATCACCCAACGTGAGCGACGAAGAAAGAAAGCAGAGATGCTTCCACGTGATTGGTTCTTCCCCAAATCACCCAAGTTTCCCACACTGAGTGACGCTATAAAAGGACATTCCGTGTTGAGAGAAGATCATTCGGGGTTAAAGTCCCTTCAAAAGAAATCAATCAATCAATCAGAGAAGATCATTCCCTGGTCGACCGTCAAAGCGAACAGTTCGGCTTCCCTTCGATCTGAGTTGGACCCCACCAGTGGTAATCTAATTCAGTAATCGTTGTTGGAATACAGCCTGAAATTGGACGTGAATGACACTGGGGACCTTTGGAAAACTTGGAAGCCGTTTGGGTGCTGCCGATAGTGTAGGTATAGTGTGTCGTATATCAAGTGTGTATGTCTGAGTAGCGTGTGGGTGTGTATGTATGTTTTTTTTAAAGGTGGCGGGGAAATCTGCAAACAGACACCTGAGAAGAGAACTCAGGGTGTGGGGATGAGACTAGGGGAGAGATACTGGGGTAGTTACACTCGCCCAGACACCTACTGATCCCTGTCCCGACCCACTAAAACCCCTCCAGTCTCCAGCCCTGGTCTTCCCGGAACGACGGTTAAGTATTACGTCGGGGAGTGGCTTTTGTGCGTGATGCACCCTCTTTACTCTTATAACCTCCTAGCTAACTACCTGGAGACTGGTAATTAGCTACCACTGGCGTGTTGGTGGTTGACCCGCCACACACGTTGCAGCTCCAGAACAATCTGAGAGGCGGCCGCACAGACCGCGTTCCAGATGTCCGGGTCGTCGCACATCCTCCGGACTAGATTGTCCGGAGTAGTGCCAGGCCCGCTCACAGCCATCATGTTGCTCCTCGCTCTTGCGAAACGGGGGCATACGAAGAAGACATGCTCAGCAGTCTCCTCCTCCTCCACGCACTCGGGACACATGGGGGACACCGCGTGTCCGAACCTGTGCAGATATTGCCTGAAACAACCATGGCCTGACAGGATTTGTATCAGGTGGAAGTTTACTTCACCATGTCGTCTCCCGACCCAGCCGGATATCTCCGGTATGAGTCGGTGCGTCCATCTGCCCTTTGTGGAGTTGGACCATTCCCGCTGCCAGCGGAGCATCGAGAATGACCTTCTGGTACCTCGTATGCCCCTTGTGTCACGTTGGTCGAAACACTCTCTGTCCTCCTTGATGGCGATGCTGATAGGCATCATGCCGGACAAGACACAGATTGCATCGTATGACACCGTACGATACGCACTCGCAACTCTCAGGCACATGAGCCTGTAGCTACTTTCCAGTTTACCACGGTAACTGTTAGTACCTAGCGCTCTGGACCACACTGGCCCACCATACCTAAGTATGGACGAAACCACGCTGGCAAGAAGTCTTCGCTTGCTGCCATAAACCGCTGAGCTATTGGACATCATACGAGATAGTGCTGCAATAGCCGATGAGGCCCTCTTACAGGCATAGTCGACGTGACTCTCGAACGTGAGCTTGTCGTCCACCATAACCCCCAAGAGCTTCAGGAATCGCTTCGAGGTGATGGTGCAGTCTCCGACTCTGACCACCGCCTGTTGCTCCGATTTACGGTTGTTCACAACCGTGACCTCCGTCTTATGATGCGCGAGCTCCAGTTTCCTGGAGCGCATCCAGTCCTCGACCTTGCGTATACAGTGCGCGGCCGTCAACTCGACCTCCTCGATAGACTCGCCGTAAACCTCCAGCGTTATGTCGTCTGCAAAGCCGATGATCACAACCCCTACAGGGAACTTGAGTTTCAACACTCCGTCATACATGACATTCCACAACACCGGGCCCAGGATAGAACCTTGCGGAACTCCTGCGGTAATTGGGACGCACTTCTGACCCTCCTCCGTGTCGTAAACAAGTACTCGATTCTGGAAATAATTTTCCAGAATCTTGTACAGCGACACCGGTACATGGATGCTCCTGAGCGCGAGCGCTATGGAGTCCCAACTGGCACTATTGAACACATTCTTCACGTCGAGCGTGACGATTGCGCAGTAGCGTATTCCCCTTCTCTTGCGCTGGATTGCTACCTCCGCCGTCTTGATGACGGAAGAGATTGCGTCCAGCGTGGACCTGCCCTTCCGGAAGCCGAACTGGTTACTTGCCAGACCGTGTACACCCTCCGTGTACCTCACCAGTCTGTTGAGGATGATCCTCTCAAGCACCTTGCCCGCGGTGTCCAGCAGGCAGATAGGCCTATATGCCGATGGGTCCCCTGGCGGTTTCCCAGCCTTCGGCAATAAGACCAGTCTCTGCCGCTTCCACCTGTCCGGAAAGAGACAGTCATCCAGGCACCTCTGCATGACTGCCCTGAACAGCCCGGGGGCCGTTTTTATCGCCAGCCTGATCGCCAGGTTAGGGATACCATCCGGTCCCGGTGCCTTGCTCACCTTTAGGGATTTGGCGATCACGATGAGTTCCTCATTCGTAACCCTTGCCTCCTCCCCTGCCTCGTATCTGTTTGTGTGGGTGTGTATCTGTGTGTGTGGGTGTGTATCTGTGTGTGTGTGTGGGTGTGTATCTATGTGTGTGGCTGTGTATCTGTGTGTGTGTCGGTGTGTTTCTTTGTGTGTGTGTATGGGTGTGGGTGTATGTGTGTGTGTGTGTGTGCGTGGGTGTGTGTGCGTGCGTGTGTGTGTGCGTGTGTGTGCGTTGGTGTGTGTGCGTGGGTGTGTGTGTGCGTGGGTGTTTATGTGCGTGGGTGTGTGTGCGGGGATGTGTGTGCGTGGGTGTGTATATGTGTGCGCGGGTGTGTATGTGTGTAAACTACAGGTGTTTACAGGCCGGAAAGCTGAAAAAATGTAGCAGAGATTTGTGCTGGGTGGCAGGAACCCGAAAATGTGTAGTCTAAAATCGTGTGAATTCAACAACATTATATTTTTATTTTATTTTTAATGTATTAAAACTCAAAATGAATAAACTTCTTTACTTTTTAAAACTCATCGAGCTTATAATTTATCTTAAAAAAAAAACTACTAAGTTTTCAAGAAAATTATACTCTGCGATTAGATTCCGCTGAAAAATTTGTTTTTTTGACGTGGGACTGCGTCTTTCTTCACTATACTAAGGTACATTCTGTGAAAACTGGATTGAACTTGTAACGTTTTCGGTTGGCGGAATGGAAGATTTTAGATGTTAATAACGCTCAAACAACTGTTCCGATTTCAATAGTTAATATACCGTTGGAAAGCTAAAATATACAAGATTTGTATAACATGATAATTTTAGTTACCATTCTCTTATTACTCCGTGAAAATTGCGGAAAAGTTTGAAGGTCCACATACATTCAGGCTTCAAAACATAGACGAAAGGATTTCACGCATTCAGTCATTGGCTAGCATTGCCAGCCAATTGGCATCGCATTCATCACCCAACGTGAGCGACGAAGAAAGAAAGCAGAGATGCTTCCACGTGATTGGTTCTTCCCCAAATCACCCAAGTTTCCCACACTGAGTGACGCTATAAAAGGACATTCCGTGTTGAGAGAAGATCATTCGGGGTTAAAGTCCCTTCAAAAGAAATCAATCAATCAATCAGAGAAGATCATTCCCTGGTCGACCGTCAAAGCGAACAGTTCGGCTTCCCTTCGATCTGAGTTGGACCCCACCAGTGGTAATCTAATTCAGTAATCGTTGTTGGAATACAGCCTGAAATTGGACGTGAATGACACTGGGGACCTTTGGAAAACTTGGAAGCCGTTTGGGTGCTGCCGATAGTGTAGGTATAGTGTGTCGTATATCAAGTGTGTGTGTCTGAGTAGCGTGTGGGTGTGTATGTGTGTGTGGGTGTGTATGTGTGTGGGTGTGTATGTGTGTGGGTGTGTATGTGTGTGGGTGTGTATGTGTGTGGGTGTGTATCTGTGTGTGTGCGGGTGTGTGTGGGTGTGCATATGTGTGTGTATCTGTGTGTGTGTGTGTGTGTGTATCTGTGTGTGTGGGTGTGTATCTGTGTGTGTGGGTGTGTATCTGTGTGTGTGGCTGTGTATCTGTGTGTGTGTCGGTGTGTATCTCTGTGTGTGTATGGATGTGGGTGTATGTGTGTGTGCGTGGGTGTGTGTGCGTGCGTGTGTGTGTGCGTGTGTGTGCGTTGGTGTGTGTGCGTGGGTGTGTGTGTGCGTGGGTGTTTATGTGCGTGGGTGTGTGTGTGCGTGGGTGTGTATATGTGTGCGCGGGTGTGTATGTGTGCATGGGTGTGTGTGTATGCGCGTGTGTGTGCGTGCGCGCGTGTGTGTGTATCCGTGTGTATGTGAGTGTCTGTGTTTGTGTGTGTGTGTCTGTGTGTCTGTGTGTATGTTAGTGTGTGTCTCTGTGTATGTATGTGTGTCTTTGTGTATGTATGTGTGTGTCACTGTGTGTGTAAGTAGCGTGGGTGTGTGAGTAGCGTGGATGTGTGAGTAGCGTGTGTGTGTGAGTAGTGTGTGTGTGAGTAGTGTGTGCTTGTGAGTAGTGTGTGTGTATAACGTGTATGTGTGTATAACTTGTGTGTGCAAAAATGCATTTATCCAAAGTCAATATGTATATATATATAT